>NW_025231203.1:0-1983 GCF_018294505.1 Triticum aestivum
CCAGGATATGATTTATTACTTCTCTGCTAAATATTTCACTGCTCATAAGAAACAAGCTGCCTTGCGAGAAATATATAATTTTGTGCAAATCAAAGAAGAGAGTCTCCCACAAGCTTGGGGGAGGCTCCTCCGATTACTTAATGCTTTGTCTGATCATCCTGTTAAGAAAAATGAAATACTTGATATCTTTTATAATGGACTAACCGATGCTTCCAAGGACTACTTGGATAGTTGTGCTGGTTGTGTTTTCAGGGAAAGAACAGTCGACGAAGCTGAATTACTATTGAATAATATGTTGACTAATGAAAATAATTGGACTCTTCCTGAGCCAATTCCTGAGGCAATTCCCGAACCAATTGAGGCAACTCCTGAGCCTATTCCTAAACCCACTCCGAAGAAGAGAGGTGCTCTATTTCTCAGTCCTGAAGATATGCAAAGAATTGTTAAAAAATTACCTCCTATTGAAGAAATACATGGTCTTAATATACCGCCTATTGAAGAAACACATTGTCTTGATATCCCGACATAGGTAGTAAAGGTAAATTCATCATATAGATATGATAAAGTTGAAATCTCGTCTACTAAATTTCATAGCCCATGCTTAGATGAATTTGATGACTTTATGGCTAGGCGAGAAAGTTTTAATGCTTATGTTGGTAGAGAATTAAAGAATAATGCTTTCGAAATAGGACGCTTGAGTGATTATATGGCTAGAGTTAAAGGTGAAATTAAACTCATTAGCAAATATGCTTCTATGGTTACCACTCAAGTTGAGCAAGTACTTAAAGCTCAATGTGATTTGCTCGATGAATTAAATAATAAATATGACTTTGCTGTTAGAGTGGCTACTAGAACTGGTAGAATGACTCAGGAACCTAGTTCTTCCAAAAAGAAGAAAAAGAAAAACGATAGGAGTTTGCATGCTTCTAGTGAACCTGTTGTAGACACACCTGAGAATCCCAATGATATTTCTATTTCTGATGCTGAAACACAATCAGGTGATGAACATGAACCTAGTGATAATGTTAGTGATAATGTACATGTTGATGCTCAACCTAGCAATAACAAAGATGTAGAGATTGAACCTGCTGTTGATCTTGATAACCCACAATCAAAGAATCAACGTTATGATAAGAGAGATTTTGTTGCTATGAAGCACGGTAAAGAAAGAGAACCATGGGTTCAGAAACCCATGCCCTTTCCTCCTAAACCATCCAAGAAATAGGATGATGAGGATTTTGAGCGCTTTGCTGAAATGATTAGACCTATCTTCTTACGTATGCGCTTAACTGATATGCTTAAATTAAATCCTTATGCTAAGTATATGAAGGATATGATTACAAATAAAAGAAAGATACCGAAAGCTGAAATTTCCACCATGCATGCTAATTACACTTTTAAGGGTGGAATACCAAAGAAACTTGGAGATCCAGGGGTACCAACCATACAAGGCTCCATAAAAAGAAATTATGTTAAAACTGCTTTATTTGATCTTGGAGCCGGTAATAGTGTTATGCCTCTCTCTTTATATCGTAGACTTGAATTGAATAAGTTGACACCTACTGAAATATCTTTGCAAATGGCTAATAAATCAACTACTATACCTGTCGGTATTTGTGAGGATGTGCCTGTTGTGGTTGCCACCGTCACTATCTTAACGGACTTTGTTATTCTTGATATTCCCGAGGATGATAGTATGTCGATTATCCTTGGTGGACCCTTTTTGAATACTGCAGGGGCTGTTATTGATTGCAACAAAGGCAATGTCACTTTTCATGTTAATGGTACTGAGCATATGGTACACTTTCCAAGGAAACAATCTCAAGTTCATAGCATCAATTCTATTGGAAAAGTTCCAACTATCATTTTTGGAGGTTTTGAATTTACTCTTCCTACTGTCAAGAAAAAGTATAATATATATTCTTATTGTTGCGGATGTTCATATCCCTGTTGAGGTAACCTAGTGTTTTTCGAAATTTCTCC
>NW_025231203.1:3094-3572 GCF_018294505.1 Triticum aestivum
GCTTGCATGTCAAATTTATGAGGTCCCAAGCAATTCTAATGCATGATATAGGCTCTAGGCACTTGTAGGAGTAGTTGCTACCAATCTTATTTAGTTTTATTCACTTTTATTTTGAAGTTACTAAAATTTCAGAAAATGTGAAGGAGATTTTTGAGGGGCTCTTCTAGGCAAGGCTCCCATGAAAAACAAGCTAAAGAGAAGGAAAAGGCCAAGTATAATCTTCCTCGCATAGCGGAAGTACGTCCGTGTGAATGGCCCTATGACGATTTCTTGAGAGAAGCCGGGATTTATGAAGACTTTTATTCTTTGATCGAAAATGCAGGCCTCACCGAGTTCTTCCACGACCGGATCGATCACTATCTCTTAATCACCAATACTTACGTCACTACTGGAAACTAGGAATTTGCCATCAGCCAGCTCTTTGCCATCCGCCAGCTGATGGCAAAGAACGTCTTTGCCATCTGCTTATAGAAAACAG
>NW_025231203.1:3744-4353 GCF_018294505.1 Triticum aestivum
TGGCAAAGAACTGACAGACGGCAAAGAACATGGTTGCCATCAGCCAATTCTTTGCCATCTACTAGTGGATGGCAAATAATATTTTCCATCTGCCAGCAGATGGCAAAGAGGTGGGTAGGGGTCCAGTGATGTAACGACCTGTCAACCCACCTCATTGCCATATGCCAGCAGATGGCAAAGAATCTTTTCCGTCTGTTGGCAGATGGCAAAGAAGTGGGTGGGGCCCAATGGATGACGGCACTGTAACGGCCCAGTAGCCCCACCTCTTTGCCATCTGCCAGCCGCTGGCTGATGGCAAAGATATGGGCCTTTGCCATCCGCTGGCTGATGGCAAAGAGGTCGGACTATCTCCTCCCCTCTCTTCTTCTAAAAAAAAATTCTCCTCCCCTGTCTCCCAGCCCGGCCCCACCCCTCTCTCTCTCTCCCAGCCCGGCCCCACCCCTCTCTCTCTCTCCCCACCTCACCCACCCACCACTTGTCTAAAAAACCCAACCCCAAACCGCACCCGCGCGCCCCAGCCGTCGGACGACCCCAGCACCGCCAACGGCCCGCCCCTCCCCGCCACCGCAGCCCTCCCCAGCTCCTCCCTGCCACCGCAGCCCGCCCCTG
>NW_025231203.1:7370-8004 GCF_018294505.1 Triticum aestivum
GGTTAGGAGCGGACACAATGGCTCGGGGTAATTGGCATCAGCACCGCCAGGAACGACATATGGAATGATGGTATGGCATGTTACTGCCGTCGACCACTCATTGCAAGTTGGACGTAAATGGTCAGGTACAAATTAAGAAATATGCAAGCAGATTGTTTTGCCAGGCGGTAAAGTAGGATACCAACCTTTTTGTTTTCCTTTAGCACTTTGTTGGCATAAGGGCTATAACATTTGGGGCATAATACTTGCTGCCTCTTTGACCTTGTAGTTCTTCAGCTTCAGACCTAAATCCAAGGGTTTATCCGGGAAACTCCTAAGCTTATCGAACATCTTTTGGACCTGCCATGTAAATCATCAATTTTCAAATATTTCAGTGATTGGTGAGAACCAAAAATCCAAGTGTAGTTGGAGGTGATACTAAGTATATATGTGCATATGCCTGACGAAGTCATGCGATTTTATATAAAGGACATCATGTAATCACTACTGCATACATAATTGCCTGTGTTACATTCAGACAAAGGAAAAAACTAAGCTTGTAGTGTATTTAAACAAAGCAAAATGTATAGTAAGAGATGCATTGGAATCATATGCATATAGAAGTAGCGAGCATACATGTGCATACACACACACA
>NW_025231203.1:9040-11840 GCF_018294505.1 Triticum aestivum
TTTAGTTTTTGTTTTGACCTTGTGAAACTTGCTACCTATGGATGAAACTGTGTAATATTGATGAAACTATGTATATGTACGGATGAAACTTGCTACTATTGGTAACATGTGTTGGCTATATATGTGTTCATGACTATTGGTAATATGTGTTGAATCTGCTATATTGGTCATATAAATATATTTATGTCTGATTTTCTGTGAAAATGAATTGATATAAGAAAAAACAAAATTAAATGGGGCAATATAGTCACTTTGCCATCTGCTGGCAGATGGCAAAGAGCTTTGCCATCAGCTGGCAAATGGCAAAGAGGGCACGTGTCATCTACATGTAAAATTTGGGCTGGCTTATTTGAGCTCTTTGCCATCTGCCTGCAGCCTTTGCCATCTGCTGGCAGACGGCAAAGTATGTTGTTAGCCTTCTAATGGGGCTAACCCCGTTAAGAGGCTGTGCCATCTGCCAGCTGATGGCAAAGGCACAGGCTCTTTGCCATCAGCCAGCAGACGGCAAAGAAGCCTTTACCGGCAGGGTTTCAGACAAACTGTTTGCCATCTGCTGGCAGATGGCAAAGCCTTTGCCATCCGCAGACCATGCCTTTGCCATCTGCCATGGCAGATGGCAAAGTGCCAGATTCCAGTAGTGCATGTAAAACTTTTATTACTATCCTAAGAAATCACCTCCTTCAGTATCGTTCCATTTATATGATGAATTCAAGGAAATGTCTTTACGCAATTTTTGCGCGGTATGTAGAATACCCTTTGAGGGTAAATTAGATGAACCACATCATAAAGATGTGGATGGCTTTGTCAACACCATTACTGTAGGGGATCCAAAGAAGGGTTCCGATGCGAGAACCTCTAGCATACACTTTCTTGTTTTACGCTACTTTGACATATTTGCTAGTCGATGCTTAATTGGTCGTGGAAATAGTGGAAACTTCAATATTCCTGATATTATTATTCTTCTCCATGACTTGTTTGGTGATAAGAGTTTTAGTATGGGTCCCGTTATTGCTAAACGTCTAAGCCTGAATCGTACAAAAGGCCCCATCTTTGGAGGTATCTATGTTGCACGTCTTGCTAAACATTTTGAGATACCTACTAGGCACCATGACAAAGAGGAGACAATATTGCCTCCTTACATTTTAGATTACAGGAGCATGGTATCGCATGAGTTTATTGTTGACAACAAAGAAAAGATGCTTATGTATAACCTGAGATTTAATAAAAAACACAATGAGACTATTGTTCTGCCTGTGCCTCTGTTGTTTGATTTGACTGCAGTTAATTATCTTGTCACTCCGGAAGCGGTGTACGATCATCGAGGCCAAGCATCCACTCCAGAACCTGCTGAACCGGAACCTTCACTGGACCCTTATTGTTCATCAACTTACAAGTGGGATCCGGAGGAGATGGCCAGCCAGTTGGATCCGGAGGAGATGGCCAGCCAATGGTATCCTGGTTACACCCTCAGTACACCGGGGAGAGTAGCCACGGTCCTTGGTAGTAAACCAACTTAGGCCAAAAGCTTAAGCTTGGGGGAGTACGTATTTCTCACCAACTTTACATTCATGTTCACACACTATTCTAGTTGTCGGTGCTCATACTCTTTCATTGTATTATCCATGCTAGTTTAATTTTCTTTTTCTAGCCTTCTTCTTGTGTGCTTGTAGTATAAATTAAAATGAAAACCCAAAAAGATTTCTCGTTCTTCTTCTAGCTTTTTGGGAGCTTTCCCGTGTAAATAGTTTTATTTGCTTTTCTTTCCTTTGGGGGTCGAGAGTAGGAGACCATATTGAAAATGTTTAGTGGCTCTCATATGCATGATTGTTGATTTAACTTAGAGCCCATATTACTTTGTCTTCTCTCTTGAGTTGAATGCTTGCAGATTCCAGCTTAGTCCAATGAACATGCACTATTATTACTATACACATCGTTCGGTCGTGCAAGTGAAAGGCAATAATGACGATATATGATGGACTGATTGAGATGAGAGAAACTGGTATGAACTCGACCTCTTTTGTTTTTGTAAATATAATGAGTTCATCGCTCCTGATTCAGTTTATTATGAAGTAAACATATTTGCAATGACATTTAGAGATTATAGTTGCTTGTGCCATGCTTGATTAGCTATGAGTTATAATAGTTTAGCTTGTGTGCCAACATTCTATTAAAATGATTATGATGTGGTATCATGGGATGGTATCCTCCTTCGAATGAATTGAGTGACTCGACTTGGGACATGTTGACTCATGTAGTTGAAACAAATCAACATAAGCCTTCACGATATTTATGTTCATGGTGGATTATATCCTACTCATGCTTGTACTCGGTGTGAATTAATTCTAATGCATGTTCATGACTATTGTCGCTCTCTCAGTTGGTCGCTTCCCAGTCTTTTGCTAGCCTTCACCTGTACTAAGCGGGAATACTGCTTGTGCATCCAAACTCCATAAACCCCAAAGTTATTCCATATGAGTCCACCATACCTTCCTATATGCGGTATCTACCTGCCGTTCCAAGTAAATTTGTATGTGCCAAACACCAAACCTTCAAATGAAATTCTGTTTTGTATGCTCGAGCAGCTCATGTTTCAACTAGGTCTGCCTGTATCTTCCATGCTAGGTGTGTTATTCTCAAGAGGAGTGGACTCCGCTCCTCATTCACGAGAAAGGGCCGGTAACCGGGATGCCCAGTCCCATGATCCAAAATGATCAAAGCAAATCAATATAATTAAACAAGACTCCCCCAGGGATGTTGTTAGTTGGAGGCACTAGTTGTTTCGAGCAAGCCATGGATTGAT
>NW_025231204.1:0-11837 GCF_018294505.1 Triticum aestivum
GTAAGGGCCTTAGTCCTGAGCTTCGCCGCGACCTCCGTTTGCATGAGTGCACATCTTTTTCGAAACTTGTCAACAAAGCCATCAGTGCTGAAACTGGTCAGACTGACTATGACGCAACACGCAAGCATGGACGTGACATGGGTTCCTCATCCGGTGCTGGTCCTCAGAAGCGCCGCGTGTGGGTACCCAACACCGCCCTGCCACCCAGGTTCACACCGAGGCCATCTTTCCAGGCGCCTCGCCCTGTACAACAGTCTGCTCCAGCCAAGCCCTATGGGGGTCCAACCAATAATGCTCCTCCACGTACCAGTTCCGTGACTTGTTTCAAGTGTGGGGAATCTGGTCACTATATGCGTGAGTGCCCCCAGACCAACCCCAATCAATCTGCTAAAGCTGTTGGCCGTGGCAAGCCGACAGGAAAAGTGTTTCATGCTAAACCGGTCACCGCTTCACGTGGCCATGTCAACTGTATCTCTGCCGAAGAAGCTCAAGAAGATCCCAACGTCGTTCTCAGTACGCTTCTTGTTAATTGTCACCCGGCATCTGTTCTTTTCGATACAGGAGCCTCTCATTCTTTTATATCTGAAAATTATGCTCGTTTGCATAACGTTGCATTCTGTGACTTGCCATCCTCTATGGTAATTCAAACTCCGGGATCCAAATGGCAAACTTCTAGAGTAAGCCATGGAAATGAAATCCAAGTCGACAGACTTGTTTTCCTCGCATCTTTGATAGCCCTTAAATCTTCAGATATTAATATCATTTTGGGTATGGACTGGATGTCAGCTCATCAAGCCAAAATTGATTGCTTCTCTAGGACTGTTCAACTCACCCATCCTTCGGGGAAGATAGTCAATGTTTTGACCCGAATAGCCAAGCGACAACTATATTCTCTTAACGCCAGCCCTCTGCCAGACCTTGAGGACGTTCCGGTAGTCCGTGACTTCCCGGATGTCTTTCCAGAGGAATTGCCAGGTGTTCCACCTGACAGGGATGTTGAGTTCGTAATAGACCTCATTCCAGGAACCGTTCCGATTGCTAGAAGACCCTATAAGATGGCACCACTAGAACTAGCCGAGCTTAAGAAACAACTCGATGAATCCTTGAAAAAGGGTTTCATCCGCCCTAGTTCATCTCCATGGGCTTGCCCCGTCCTATTCGTCAAGAAGAAGGATGGTACGGACCGGATGGTTGTAGATTACCGACCTGTCAATTTGGTCACAATCAAAAACAAATATCCACTTCCCAGGATCAACGATCTGTATGATCAGCTCGCTGGATCCTCAGTCTTCTCCAAGATGGATTTGAGGTTGGGCTACCATCAAATCAAAATCAGAAACGGGGACATTCCTAAAACGGCCTTTGTTACTCGTTATGGCCAATACGAGTACACCGTCATGTCCTTCGGTTTAACCAACGCTCCAGCCACCTTTTCTCGGTTAATGAACTCAATCTTCATGGGGTATTTGGATAAATTCGTCGTAGTTTATCTCGATGATATACTCATCTACTCCAAGAACGAGGAAGAACATGCCGAACATCTAAGGCTAGTGTTGAAGAAACTTCGAGAGCATCGCCTTTATGCCAAATTTTCTAAATGTGAATTCTGGTTGTCAGAAGTGACCTATCTGGGTCATGTAATATCTGGTAAAGGTATTGCTATTAACCCTGAGCGAGTTCAAGCCGTCCTTGATTGGACTCCACCTGAATCGGTCAAGCAAGTTCGGAGTTTTCTGGGCTTAGCGAGCTATTGTCGTCGCTTTGTCGAGAACTTCTCCAAGGTTGCTAAACCTCTAACCGAACTCCTCAAGAAAGATAAGAAGTTCGAATGGACTCCACAATGTGAGCACAGCTTTCAGGAACTGAAAAGACGCCTGACCTCTGCTCCCGTACTGGTACCGCCAGACTTCTCCAAAGACTTTGTTATCTACTGCGACGCCTCGCGACAAGGACTAGGTTGCATTCTTATGCAAGATCGACACGTAATTGCTTACGCTTCACGGCAATTGCACCCACATGAGGAGAATTATCCTACTCATGATCTAGAACTTGCAGCCGTAGTCTATGCACTTAAGACCTGGCGACATTACCTCCTCGGTAATCGTTGCGAGATATTCACTGATCACCAAAGCCTGAAGTACATCTTCACCCAACCGGATCTGAATCTCAGGCAAAGACGTTGGGTTGAGTTGATCACAGACTTCGACTTAGGAATAACCTATACCCCAGGGAAAGCCAACGTCATGGCTGATGCGCTAAGTCGTAAATCTTATTGTAACAACTTGATGTTACAACAAAGTCAACCGCTTCTCCATGATGAATTTCGGAAGCTTAACCTTCACATTGTACCTCAAGGTTTTCTTTCCACCTTGGTAGCAAAACCTACTCTTACGGATCAAATCATCGCTGCCCAAAAGCGAGATAAGGGAATATCTAAAATCAAAGAGAACATTGCTAGCGGAGGTGCTAGTTGTTTCTCCACAAATGATCATGGTGTTGTGTACTTTGAGAACCGTCTAGTGGTTCCCAAGAACCAGCATCTACGGCAGTTGATCCTTAAGGAGGCTCATGAATCTCCTCTCACTATTCATCCCGGTAGTACTAAAATGTATCAGGACCTACGCCGGAGGTTCTGGTGGACTAGGATGAAGAGAGAAATTGCTCAGTATATTGCAAATTGCGACGTCTGTCGCCGTGTAAAAGCAGAGCATCAACGGCCTGCTGGCACCCTTCAACCATTAGCTATTCCTGAATGGAAATGGGATAAAATTGGTATGGATTTCATTACCGGTTTTCCCAGGACCAAAAGAGGGAATAATGCTATTTTCGTCGTGGTCGATCGTCTTTCCAAAGTAGCCCATTTCTTACCTGTTCGTGAGAGTATAACCGCTAGTCAGCTGGCAGACTTATACATCTCCCGAATAGTGTCCCTCCATGGTGTTCCTTTGGAAATTAACTCGGATCGAGGAAGTCTTTTCACCTCTCGATTTTGGGAAAGTTTCCAAAATGCTATGGGAACCCGTCTCTCCTTTAGCACCGCTTTCCACCCTCAGTCAAGTGGTCAAGTGGAACGCGTCAACCAAATTCTAGAAGACATACTTCGAGCCTCTGTTATCTCATTCGGAATGGACTGGGAGAAGTGCCTTCCATTTGCCGAATTCGCTTACAACAACAGCTATCAATCTAGCTTGGGTAAAGCCCCTTTTGAAGTTCTCTATGGACGACGATGTCGAACACCCCTTAACTGGTCAGAGACCGGGGAAAGACAATTCTTTGGCCCGGGCATGATTCAGGAAGCAGAAGAACAAGTTCGTATCGTTCGTGAAAAGTTGAAAACAGCCCAATCCCGTCAAAAGAGTCAATATGACCGAAAACATAAGGCTATGACTTTCGAGGTTGACGAGAAGGCTTATCTTCGGGTCACCCCTCTGAAGGGAACCCATCGTTTCGGTATCAAAGGCAAATTGGCTCCTCGTTACATTGGACCTTTTCGCATTCTTGCCAAACGAGGAGAAGTTGCCTACCAGTTGGAACTACCTCCGCACCTCTCCAGAGTTCACGATGTCTTCCACGTTTCTCAACTCAGGCGTTGCTTCTCGGATCCTATCCGTGAAGTGGACCATGAAACGCTTGATCTCCAAGATGATCTTACATATCGAGAGTACCCCATTCGTATCCTCGATCAAGCCGAACGTACCACGCGACGTCATAATATCAAGTTTCTCAAGGTTCAATGGTCGCACCATTCCGAGGATGAAGCAACTTGGGAAAGGGAGGATCGTCTTCGACTCGAGTATCCCGCCTTCTTCCCGGAGGAACCCAAATCTCGGGATGAGATTCTTTTGAGTGGGGGTGAGTTGTCACACCCTAGCTAGTCATGCATTAGAGTGTTGCATCATGTTTACTCTTCATCAGAAACTTGAAATGGGGATCTGTGAAACCCTCAGAATCATTTTGAAAATGACCCAAATAAAAATTTCTCCAAAAGGGTCCAAGAAAATGCTCATGTTGCTCTCTGAAAATATTGGACAGAGATAAAAATCAAACCAATATTTTTAGTGGCCCATGGACATTTATTTTGGGCATTTGGAATTAATGCATAAATATTTGCATTGGAAATATATTAATTATATATATTAATATATGCCCAAATATTATGCCAATTATAAAAGAGCTCTGGAATAATATAAATAGCTCCTGCAAAAATTGGCATAAGTTAAATAAATGATTTAATATATTATTTAAATCAAAACAAATGTCAGAAATTAGAAAACAGAAAAAAACTAAAAGGGAGAAGCTTACCTGGGCTCCTCCCTGTGCAGCCCAGCCAGCTGGCCGGCCCAGCCAGCAGCCGGCCCAGCCCACCTCCCTCCTCTGTCGTCTTCGTCCCGACAGAGGGAGGGGAGTGTGGCCGGCGCGCGCGCACGGCCACCGCGCCACGCCACCTCTCTCCCTGCCTGCCTGCCCTCCCCTCCTCGCCTCGGTGCCCCTGGACGACGCCACGCCTCTCCCCTGCTCTCTCTCACTCTCCCCCGGCTCTCCCCTCCTCTCCCTCGCTCTCTCCCTCGCCCGGCCGAACACACCGTCGCCGCCGTTCGCCATAGCCACCGTCTCCGACCACCCCTCGCTCCCCCGACTAGCTCAGGAGCTCCGCCTCGACTCCCTCTTCCTCCCCACCGCTTCACAGCTCCCCGGAAGCCCTGCATCGCCGCCACGTCGCCGTTCCCCTCTTCGGGCTCCGACCACCGTCGCCGTCGAATTCGCCGTCTCCAGCGCGTCCCCGAGCCCGCTTCGACGCCCACTGCAACCGCGGTGAGCTACGCCACCGTTTCCCCCTCTTCTCCCCCTCGTTCCCTCACCGTAGCCTCCTCCCCACCACGGCCGAACCTCCGCCGTCGCCGAGCTCGCCGTCGACGCAGCTCCGGTGACCATTTGGTCACCCCGGCGAGTCCAACGAGTTCACAGAACCCCGTAGAGCATTCCTAGCGCCTCGCTTTGCTCGACTTCGAGCTCCAGCACCATTCCCGTGCACGACCGAACCCCGGCGGCCGCAGCCGAGCTCGCCGCCGTCGACTCCGGCCACCCCGACCCCAACGGGCTCCGCCAAGAGCTGCGGGTTGTCCTCAGCTCCACTCCGGTGGCCTCCGCGGTCCATTTGGTGGCCGAAACGACCAAAATCACTTCCGCCGCCGCGTCGGGCTCGCCGGCGACTAAACGCCGGCAGCCGACACTGACTTTGACCACGGGTGGGCCCTGGTTGACTCCTCTGAGTCAATGACAGGTGGGGCCCAGCCCTGTTAATTAAACAGGATTAGTTTTAATTAAGTTTTAATTAAAATAATCACCCTGACATGCGGGACCCACTGTCAGGTTTGACCCAGACCTGTTCCGTTGACCTGCTGACGTCACACTGACGTCAGGCTGACGCAGTAATTGAATTTCTGGATTTAAATTAAATCAGGAAATTCCAGAATATTATTTAAACTTCAAAAATTCATAACTTTTATTCTGTAACTCCAAATTGGACAAATTATATATGAAAAATGATCAGAAAAATCCAATCTACCCATCTGTACTATTTTCATGCATGATCAAACAAGTTAAATTGATGTTTTAAGCAGAACAAGAAAAGGCACTTTAAAAGGCCATATTTGAATTTGAAATTTGAATCTTTGATTCAAATTTGTTCAAACCCTTCTGGCTTTAGTTGCATTAGCCCAACACACTCATATTGCCATGTTTCATGCATGCATCATATTGTTGCACATTGTTTGGTGATGCTTGTGTATCGATGTCCTTTGCGACAGGATCTGTCCCCGAGGAGTACCGCGATTACCCTAACGAAGAATCGTATCCGTGCATCGAACCATCAGGCAAGCAACCAACCATTTGATCATATCGATACAATCCCATGTTCTCGCTCCTGCTCTCTTTTACTGCATTAAGACAACGCGATTCAAACTGCTGTGTGCTACGGTAGTTGAACCCATTTCCTCTGCATGACCTGTCATTGCCACAGTAACTAGATGAAACCCACTAGCATGTGTAGGAGTTGATTGAGCCATATGTATGTATTGTTCCTACCTTGCTATGCCTGCTATGCTTAGAGTTGTGTCAGGTCTGGTTCATCTGGGTGATGGGCTAGAGTGAAATGATTATGTCGGTAATGAGAGTGGTGTGGTGAACACGATTTGGTAAAGGTATCGATGAGAGGCCATGTAGGAGTACATGGTGGGTTGTTTCATTGAAGCCGACCTTAAGCACTGAGATCTGTATGTGTGATTTAAGAATCAGCTACTACCATGCATTGGGCCCGAAACCAATGGACCCTCTCGACTTCTTATTCACCCTAGTTCTCCGTCCAGGAGTTGCAAGTAGTTTCTGGTGTTTGTAGCCTACTGGAGGCCGTGGACAGCGCTGACCGTAGGGGTGGGCTGTGATGCGGTAGGTACGTGGCACGGTGTACCGAATACCCGTTAGGTATCTCGGGAACCCTGTTCACATCGTTCGGGGTCGTATGGGAAACCTCGGCCGGACTCCCTGCGGATGGAACCTGAATAGGCGATAAACCTGGACTGGAGGCTTAGGTGATTAGGTAGGTCGTGGCCGACACCCACGTTGGGCTTCCGCTTGAAGGTTGCCGAGTACATGTCGTGTAAACGACGATAAGTGGTGAGAGCGTGTATGAAGAAGTACACCCCTGCAGGGTTAACATGATCTATTCGAATAGCCGCGTCCGCGGTAAAGGACTACTTGGTTGCCTATACAGTTCATAGACAAGTAAATGGAAACTATTAAAAGCCTCAAGATAAGTGTGAGTGCCGAGGATGGCTCTTCCGTAGGAAGACGGTGGTGGATCCTCGGTAGTGTATTGAAGTGGTGAATAGTGGACTCGTGTGCGCAAAACTATTTCAAATGGAGTATCGCAGGATAGTCTAGCCAGGAGTCAAAGCTGGCTTGCTGCAATAACTCCACCAACCCTTCTTGATACTATGCATGTATGTAGGATCTGATGTAAGTCTTGCTGAGTACCTTTGTACTCATGTTGCTATAATCTACATTTTTACAAAAGACGCTGCAACCCCTTCTGATGGGTTCTATGTAGACGTTGACATCAACGAGTAGGCTAAAGACCCAGGTGGTGACCCTGAGCTTGTGATGGACCACATAGTATAGTTAGGCTTCCAAGCATCTTTTATTTTACTAGTTGTCTGTACTCAGACAAGTTACTTCCGCTGTTGGCTTGTATGACTGTATGACTTGTATGTTGGGTCGTGAGACCCGTACCTGTGTGTATGATATGTATGGCTCCCTGAGCCTTAAATAAAGTACTTGTGTCATAGAGTCATGTTGTGATGCTTCGTTGTATTTGCACATATCGAGCATATTGTGTGTATGTTTGAAATGCTTGGTATGTGTGGGATCTGACTATCTAGTTGTTTATCTTTAGTAGCCTCTCTTACCGGGAAATGTCTCCTAGTGTTACCGCTGAGCCATGGTAGCTTGCTACTGCTCTGGTACACTTAGGCTGGCCGGCATGTGTCCTTCTTCGTTCCTGTGTCTGTCCCTTCGAGGAAATGTCACGCTTTGAGTACCGGAGTCCTGTTAGCCCGCTACAGCCCGGTTTACCGGAGTCCTGCTAGCCCAGTGCTACAGCCCGGACCCACTTGCTGATGACCGACACGTTCGAAGCTGGGTCATGGATGCCTGTCCCTGTAAGTCTGTGCCACTTTGGGTTTACGACTAGTCATGTCAGCCCGGGCTCTTTATCATATGGATGCTAGCGACACTATCATATACGTGAGCCAAAAGGCGCAAACGGTCCCGGGAAAAAGGTAAGACGACACCCGTGGGGATACCGTGCGTGAGGCCGCAAAGTGATATGAGGTGTTACCAGCTAGATCGATGTGACATCGAGTCGGGGTCCTGACAATGAAGCCTTGGACGAAATATACAAGATGCTACTTCATAAATTTCGTCCCGAGGCTATTTTAGGTGCTGCGTCACCTTATTATTGGGCCAGGCCCATGTAATTTCGAAATACATAAGTATAGGCTATTTTTAGAGTCCGTATGTGTGGGGAAACAAGAGATAGGGTTTGATGAGGACATCAATACAATTGTTACACCCACAGCCCCTGCTGCTATACATACTGGACCAATTACTAGAGCTCGTGCACGCCAACTAAATTACCAGGTACTTTCGTTTCTTGGTAATGATTCTAATGTTCATGAGAATATGATGCTGCCTAAATTGGATACATTTGTTTTGCTTACAAATGAAGGGCCTAGCTTGGAGAAGGATGAACATTGGAGCAAGAACAAGCATGGAGATGATGGCATGCGCAAGGGGAACAAGAACGGAGTTACAAGTGATGATTTCAGGACTTTGAAGCCACCATAATGGGTGCATGAAGCCTTGGACGAAATATACAAGATGCCACTTCATAAATTTCGTCCCGAGGCTATTTTAGGTGTTGCGTCACCTTATTATTGGACCAGGCCCATGTAATTTCGAAATACATAAGTATAGGCTATTTTTAGAGTCCGTATGTGTGGGGAAACAAGAGATAGGGTTGATTTCGGACCCCTCCACCAAGGGCCACGAAATTCCCCCCTCTTCCTCCATATATACAGCCCTTAGGGCATCGTTTAGACTTTAGGGTTTTGTTTAGATTAAAAGTTCGCCATAGCTGCAACTTCGCGTACTTCGTTTGTGTTCAACGACCAGACAATGATGAGGACATGACTATCTTGGATATGACCAAAAATATTGCATATATGCATATTTGTCAGGTGATTTCTAGTGCAAACTATTCAATAATCTATTTATGTTATCCAGAACAAAAATACTTCACACACTTTTGTGTTTTGTCTAATTGCAGGTGTATGGGACATTTGTACAATCCACATATGAAGATAAGGAAGAAAGAGATGTTTATTTGCTGTCCAAAAAGTTCTCTCACGTCACTTTTGGCCCAAGAGAAGATAGAGTCCAAGTCTCTCACGTTCTGGATTCAGATTCGGACTGCACAGACATACCTGACTCAAAACGCACACAAGTTTTTCATACGGACTCCGAATTGGGTGATTCTTTTTTTGTTGGAAACTAGATTTCGTGCACTTTCCAACCCAATTGGAATCACCTTCAAATTCGTCCGGAGCATTGAGTTGTGGACGAAACAATCTGATGCTGTAGCAGAATCCGAGTCAAACTACAAGTCCAAAGGTGTTACATCACCTCCACTTGGGCCCATTGGCCTTGTACGACCTAGATTTAGTTTTAGGCTGCCTTGGGACGTCCTCCCACCTCCTTGGCCGCCACCCCTTGCTCCTATATAAGTAGATCCATCTAGTAGCTTTTCCTTGGGATTTGTTTAGTTAAAAGTTAGCCATTGCAACTTCGTGTACTTCGTTTGTGTCCAACGACCAGACCAAGACCGCTTACGGATCCCCACCTTTATCAATACTTCATATATATTCGCAATATTCAGATTGCCTTTATCATATTCTTGCTCGTTCTTCGATTGCTTGCAGGAATAGACCTTCGTGGTCAGGTTGATCGTGCTCCGGCGTGGTCAATAACCTCAGGAGATTGGTTTAGCGATTGCTAAGGCGCAACGTCGTGCATGTTTGTAGTCGGATCGTCAAAGTCGTCTCCACCAAATCGGTAGTATCATCTCATCGAAAGATTGGGACACCCCGCCTCTATCAAGTGGTATCAGTTTTCAGGTTGCTCGGTGAGAATTTCCAGTTTTCCGAGATTAGTTTTATTTTCTTACCTATTGTCCAAGAAAAAGCCACAAAAAAGAGTTAGATCTATTCATCCTTGGTCCAAGCCAGTCTGAGCCTTTGCAATTTTCTTTTCATTGCTTGCATAGTTGAATTATCGGTTGCATCGTCGTGTCGAGTTGCTGGTCTTAGTGTCTAGTTCGTTTAGAGTTTCGAGTTCTGTTCACATTAGTCACGCCACCGCTGCATCATTATCTCTTCCGCTGTCCACCACCCATCCATCAATTTCCACCACGTGCTACCCATCATTCATTGTCATAATAATAGTTGAGATCGTTCACATCTTCACTTGATCCAATCTGCATCTTATCTAGTTTGTTTTGGAAAGAGGGAGAAAAAAAGAGAGAAAAAAACGAGAGAAAAAAAGGAAAGAAAAAGAGAGAGAAGAAAAAAAAAGCATGAGAAAAAAAAAGAGAGAAGAAAAAAAATTGGATCTATCTAGAATCAATCTCATACGTGAATTCGGATTGGAATCTGTTTTGCGCACTGTTCAGTAAAACAGGTGTATCTTCCTCATACGAAGTCCGTTTTGGCTCCGTGAGTACTCAAATTGAAGATAGCGACGAGCCTCATCTAAATAGTTTCAGAAGCTAGTTCAATATTTGACACCTCAAAATCGGCTCCTAAATAGGTCTTTTTGCCCTCCGAAGTTCGTGAATACATCTTGTTCCAATTTTTCAGGCCAGTTTTAGAATTCTTTGACTCCTCATATCAACTCGGAATTGAGTGATTCTTTTTGCATTGGAAAGCTTGAGTTAGTAGCATTCTTTGAAAGAATTTATCAGAAAATTGTCTCAAACTTTTCAAGAGGAAAGTTGGAGAGAGAGTTGTTGTATATCCTGCTTGGCAGTTGTTTTTCATCATTATCTTCACTGCCGTTGTGATCTTCACTTATATCTTGCTGTCAAGAGCTACTTAGTATCCTTCATTGATGCTAGTTGTGCTACGCCGTGACCTCATTAGTGTTCTAGGCTCGCGTCTCTAGTCCGGTCTAGCCTAGGACCAGCACAGTATCGTCGTTGAGCGTTTATTCAACATTGCATCTTTGAATTGATTATTGCTAATCTTTTGCTACCATATATAGCCAACCAGCTCCACATATTTCTACACCGTGTATACGTACGCTCCCCTGGCAATCGCTTTACTCAATATTCGGAGTTACTTGACACCGCTGGTTGCCGATCACCGCCTGCTGCATGGTAAGAACTTGTAAGACATTGATATTTGCTTTACTGTGAGCGTTTTACGACCACATCCTAGTAGTTATAGGAACATTATTTTTGGGTTTTGTTTCTTGTTCTACTAATCATGACAGGATCCAGAGTCAATTCATGGGCTTTGTCGATCGCGGGAGACGTGCCACCACCTTTGCAAATACCACAACCGTCACGAGAGGTGCACAAACATCCAAATGCACATGATCAGGTTAATGTATCTATACCACCATTTAATGGCCGTTTTAAACCTGCTTTATATATTGAATGGGAGTTCGACATAAAAAAATATATTTGCTTCCCATAATTTCAATGAACATAAAAAGGTTAAGGTTGCGGTTGGTTCTTTCACTGGTTATGCTTTGGTTTGGTGGAGTGAATATTGTCGGTTACACCCTGATTATATACCTACTACTTGGGATGATTTGAAACTTGCCATGCGACATACTTTCGTCCCTGCTTATTATACTCGTGACATGATTAAGAAGTTGCAACACTTAAAACAAGGTAGTGAAACTGTAACAAAATATTATGATGATTTACAAACTACCTTGTTGCATTCCTCTTTAGAAGAAAGTGAAGATGATTTTATGGATAGATTTTGGGGAGGATTAAACCGTGATATTCAAGAGATACTAATTCATGAAGAGTGTTATCCGATGGACCATTTGTTTCATCTTGCTTGCAAAGCTGAACAGGAAATAAAACGACGTGTTGGCCACGAGGAGAACAAGCGCACGGTGCACATTCCAAGAGTTGATATGATTGTTCCTTCAACTACTAGGCATACTATGACAACCACATCCGTTGTTGTCAGGACTACATCACCTCC
>NW_025231205.1:0-2092 GCF_018294505.1 Triticum aestivum
TTTTTGTTGTCGTTGTTGTTGTCGTTGTGGTTGTCGTTGTTTTTGTCGTTGTTGTTGTCGTTGTTGTTGTCGTCGTCGTTGTTGTTGTTGATGTTGTTGTTGTTGTCATTGTTGTTGTTCTCGTTGTTGTCGTTGTTGTCGTTGTTGTGTTGTAGCGACCCGACCCGAATGGATCAAGTCTCTGTGCTTTCGTGTCATGCCTGGATCGGTATGCTGACACACACAGTACTCGAAGGATTTATAACAGAGGTAAATCACATGTATAAAGTAACGTAAAAAGTATTACCTCAATCCAAAATATAGCGGAAGCAACAAGGTTGTGGATTCCCATCAACACCAACGGCAAAGTTGAGTGTAGAAATCGTAACCCTAACGTATCACTTACTCGTCGTAAGACATCCTGCAACATGAGACGTTGCAGCCCGAAAGGGGTCAGTACATTGAATGTACTGGCAAATTCACACCATAGAAAGAATAATGAACAATGGCTATCACTATATGCATATTTGGCTGGTGGAAAGCTCTATGGTTACAGTTTTGCATAAAGCCAATTTTTCCCTACATCAAAGGAATAATTTTTGTTTAACTATCATGGTGGTTGTTAAACATTGAGAATGGTTGACAGCATTCTCAATCCCAATTAAAAGTACTCATTAAAACCCAATAGCTTTTATTAGAGGTAACGTGTTGAGATTCACAATGATATTCAAGTACTAGATACTCAAGTTGTCCATAACCGGGGACACGGCTAATCATGATTAGTTTGTTACTCTGCAGAGGTTTGCGCACTTTTCCCACATGACTCGATCGCCTCCGTTTGTTTTCTCGCACTACATGGTGTTTGAGAAACGGATGACCGAGACATAGTCTTTCAGAAGCACTAGCACCTTACATGTGGGGTAGACCGGTACACCTACATCCCCTACATCTGCTAGTCCACCCCGTAAGAGTTCGCACAACTTAGTCAACTATGCTAGAGCCCATAGTAGCATGTGGCTGCACACGGAAGTTTCTAGCATGAAAGATCTTATGATCCCCTTGAGCCTGGGTGGCGGTCCAAAAAAAAACAGGCAAGTCCTGATAGACATCAGGTGCCTCAATCCACCCAGATGTGTGTTTAAGTTGCCACCTTAGATAAACCATTAAAATTATCAATCTCACATCTGTCATGGATATCACTCACCCAATCCACGTCTACTAGCATAGCATAGCATAATAAGCAAACGTAGAAGTAACTCCCAAGGTTTCATAAGTAACAGGTAATAGGTACTACCTCAATTCTAGTTCCCATCCCACAATTTAATTAGATCCTAATCATGCAATGTGAGAGGATTGATCTAATGCAATAAAACTGGGTAGTAGGAAAGATATGATCAAAGTGTGAACTTGCCTGCAATGTTGATGAAGATGATGCGCACTCAAAACTCTTGATAGATCTAATCGTCACACTCCGATCGATTTATCGTAAGCAAACAATAGTAACCACACAATAAGTACTCATCTAATGCACAAGTAAAACTCGAACGAGAGAACGAACCAGAAAGTTCAACTTAAGAACTCCGGTTGCAAAGAAAGAACGAACCGAACAAACTACGAAAAACAAACGGCGGAAGAAAACAGCTCGGTTCTAGCAAGTTGAAACTAGGTCAAATTTTACTGTAGCAAAAGCTTGTTCCAGTTGATTAGATGGAACGGCGGTTTTGAGACGAAACTCCAGGCGCTTGAATCACCTGATTCCGATAAACGAGCGAGAAGATAAACTAGAACGAAGATCGGATCTGAGATCGCGATCGCGGAATAAATCCGACGAGAAGAAAAAGAAGAACGGTTATACGAACAGACGTCGTTAACCGGGAAATAATCGGTGATCACGTTCGTTGAGACGAACGGTCCGAAAAAAGAACGAAAACCAATCTAGGGTTTTTGGAAAAGAGATCGAAACGAAAAACCGATCTAGAACACCGGAATGGTTTGGCGAAGAAATCGGAAAGAAAACGAATCGGTAGAGAAGAAAAGAATCGGAACGGTTTATAAGAAAAACCGAACCGAGGGAAAGAAGAGACGCGGCGCGGTACCTCCGGCGAACGGCGGC
>NW_025231205.1:4069-11834 GCF_018294505.1 Triticum aestivum
GCGGCGTGGGCGGCGGAGAGGAGAGGTGTTGGTTTGATGTGTTTAGAGGGGGGTGCTTGGGTATTTATATTGGGGAGGGGAGGGTTTTGCTTGGGGTAGGGGACAAGAAATAGACTAGGATTAGGAAACAAAGGAAAAGATCTAGAAATAGATACGGAATAAACGAACATAGGACAAGAGTCCTACTAGGACTAGGCAAAAGAAGGAAGCGGCGGCTCCCTGGTGCACGCGCGCTATGGCCTCTTGGCCGGCCGGCGGCTAGTGGCTTGGGCCTTTGGCCCAATGCGCTGTGGATTTTTTTTTTAAAACGGTCTCGCGCGCAGAAAAATAAATAAAAGAAAATCTAAACGAACTCCAAAATTAATAAAGTAAACTTTCCCCGACTCCTAAAAATGAGTCGAACAAAATGAACTTTACTCCGGGCCTAAAAAGCAAATTTTGAAAACGCACAATTTTCCCTATCCGAATATAATGCAAATAAAACTCCGGCAAACAAAATTTGATCTATTTATTAAATCTTCATTTTCCTAAATTTGGGAAAGTCATATTATTCCCTCTCTTATATTTTTGATAACGGAAAAATAATTGAAGATGAAATAAATAAATCAAATGATCCTCTTTTCAATTCGAGAAAACTCTCAAATATGAAAATAACGAAATCTCCAACTCTCTCCAAGGGTCCTTGAGTTGCGTGAAATTTCTAGGATCGACCAAAATGCAAGAAAATAAAATATGCACGATGATCTATTCCAAATTGAAAATAAATTCAAAGGGGCTTTGAATTTAATTCTTTGAAACTCTCAACTCATATTTCATATAATTTGAAGAAGTCATTTTATCTTCTCTCGTGAAAATCATTGAGTTGCTTAAAGTTTTAGAATTGGAATATTTTCCAAATGAAATTCAAATATTTTTCAAACACCCTTTTCATTTTAAATGGAAGAAGTCATGTCATCTTCTCTCTAGGGTTTTGTGTTTGAAAAGCATTTGAATTCACGGAGAGCATAAAATGCAAAAATGAAAGTTTGGGAAAGTCCTTTTGTTCCCTCTCATTTAACTTTCAAAAGGTTTTGAATTCACTCACTTTCAGTCAATCAATCAAACAATCAATCAAATCTATCTATTTGTTTATAACATTCCAAAATTTAGAATTTTGGGATGTTACAAACTACCACCCTTAAAATGAATCTCGTCCTCGAGATTCGGAGAGGCTAGCAAGAAAAGGTTAGGGTTTGGGGTCTCCTCAAATCCATCAATCGTCTCCGGGGTCTGGGATGCTACCACCCTTAGAAACATCGTTACAGCTCCATCAATACTCATATACTCCATCCATATTGTTAACAGTGTCGGTCTTCTCAGATCTTCAGGATAAATCCTTCTCTGGGCTCTTTCGGTAGTGGCATAACCTTTTCCTTAATTCTTATGTCCTTTCATCTTGGTGAGGTTATTCTGAAATTGGGTCTTCTTAGCTGACGGTCTGGCGCCAAGACTAAACAACTATCGATATCTCATGGCGGTCAACAATTTACGGTTTCTCCTGCAGGAAATGGGTCTGTGTGATCCTCACCGTATAACCTACGGTTGGCACAGCTGCCGTGTACAAGGGAAAAAATACCTATACCATTCTAAGGTTTAACAAGGTTTAATATCGTCGTCTCTCTACTATAGGTAAGTCACTCAGATTTACCATCCCATATAGCAAGGCGAATAATAAGAGTAAGTCGGTATGGTGATCAATCCATCCCGCACCCAAATCATTACCATGTATACAGTTTAGCGAATCTCGCATTCTAACACTCGGTCATCCTCACAAGCATTGCAGAATTCTTCTTGTCGACGAACCAAGTTCGGAAAATCCATTGATTCTGCAAGCCAAACAAACATCTATCGTTACTTAACAACTCTCAGGTTTTGCGTAAACTCCTATAGAATCGTCGGTTGATACAAGTCGTAACTTCTTCCAGGGTTTTTCCTTCAGCAAGAGTGTGCTTGCTTCTTGGCAGGTCCTGGGGCCTGTGGGTTATGGCCCATCTCATCACTTGCAAATCTTGAACTCATCATCTGGGCAACTGATCATTATCCCAACATCCAACTTCCTGGCATACTTAAAATCCATCCAAATGTACTGTCTCTTTTCCTTATATTTGCACCAAACGGGGACATGATTACTCAGACTCTTCATGGAATTTCCATTGATCCATATTTCCAACATCATACCTCCTTTATATCCAATAACACTTCATCTCTTCATCCTCGTGGGATGTCCCACATACCGTGATAAAACTTATACTTATGAAATCCATACTCCACTTCGTGGAACATCATTATCCTTTCCAGGGTCAAGCGTCCTTACAAGGAAATATTGGCCATCTCTGCATGACACTTCTTCAACTGGGAATCGTGAAACACATCATGAACTCCTGACAGTCCTTCGGGTGACTCCAACTTGTTGGTAACTTCTCCCATACGCTCCAATACTTGGTATGGTCCTACAAATCTCGGGGCTAACTTTCCCTTAACTCCAAGTCGTTTAACTCCTCGCAGAGCTGGCACACAAAGATATGCTCTGTCTCCGATTTCATAGACTACCTCCTTGCGTTTTTTTTTAGTCTGCATAACTCTTCTGCCTGGACTGAGCTACCTTCAGTCTATCTCGAAGCAACTTAACATTCTCTTCTCACTCCTTGATCACATTTGGTCCAAACAACTGACGGTCTCCAACTTCATCCCACATCAACGGTGCCTGGCTCTTTCTCCCATACAAAGCTTCAAAAAGGGGCCATCTTCAAACTGACTTGGTAGCTATTCTTGAATGAGAAACTCCGCGTGAGGTAAATTATCATCACTACTAGATCCATAATCTAGCGCACACGCTCTCAACATGTCCTCCAAAATCTGATTGACTCTCTTGATTTATCCATCTGTCTGCGGATGAAAGGCTGTACTGAACTCTAGCCTAGTACCCAAAGTCTGGTGCAGCTGATTCCAAAACTTTGAGGTAAACTGTGTTCCTCTACGATGGTCCTCGGAACTCCATGCAGACATACGATCCTTTCTCAAATATATATCTTGGCCAACTTCGCACTTGTATAGGTGGTTTTCTCTGGGATAAAGCGAGCCACTTTGATCAAGCGAATAAACTATTACCCAGATAGAATCATATCCCGTTCGGGTTCTGGGAAATCTGGTAATGAAATCCATGCCAAGCTTATCCTGCTTCCATTCAGGTATTAGCATAGGCTGCAATAATCCTGCTGACTTCTGATGCTCTGCTTTTACTTTCTCTGACATACATCACTTACGACTACATACTCCGTAATATCCTCCTTCATACCAGTCCACCAGAAACACTCCTTCAAATCCAAATACATCTTGGTGTTTCCAGGGCGAATCAAGTATGGTGAGTCATGAGCCTCCTGAAGTATTAACTTCCTGATCTTTGCATTATTGGCACATATACACTATTCTCAAACCATAAGGTGTCGTGTTCATCCTTATGAAATCCTTTGGCCTTTCCTTTGCTCATCCTCTCTTTTACCTCAGCAATCTCTTTGTCATCCTTCTGAGCTTCACGGATCTTTTCCAACAATGTAAACTGAACTTCCATTGCTGCAAAAAAACCTTTGGGAACAATCTCCAATCGAAGTTCCCTGAAAATCCTCGGCTAACTCCTTTGATAATCCTCTACTTATGAGGGTATTCGTCCTTCTTTTCTTTATGGTTGTGTCCTATTTCTCCACAGAGCTTGTACGCACAAGGTTTCTTCATATCTTTTCCATAAGGCTTCAACTTCTGGGTCACAAACCGAGACTTTAGCAAAGTCAACTTAAATTCTTCCCAAGTAGTTACTCCTTGTCATCTGTTGATGGTTTGGTACATCCTCCACCAGGTAGCAACACTTCTTTCAAAGAATGGAAGAGCGTGCTGGGTCATATCCTTTCTGACTATAGGGTTGTTCTCCATATGATCCTCCATGTTCTGAATCCATCGGTCTGTCTCCAATTGACTCATCGGTCCAGAAAATACAAGCTCATCTCCATTCATCCTCTATTGGGTCCATGGGTTTGGGGTGGGATAAGAGAGATCGAGAGGGATGCACACAATACAAACAAAAGTTTTTGAAAAGACAGATTTTTGTTGTGGCTGTCGAAAAAACATCAAACAAATGACAGCTCACAAACGTCGCATCTAACGTAGGTATATAATAGGGGTTTGGTCTTCTAAAGGTCAATGAATCTTCAACGTCTCCAAACTCTTCAAGTCTTTGTTCATGCCTCCAATGGCTTCTTCCGATCATGCTTGTCTTCTCAAGTTCTTTTGCCAGATCAATCTCTATTGATGCGAAGTCTCTCGTGACATCCTTGAATATTCTGGAATTGCATTCCAAACTTTTGGGTTTCAACATCCGTGGCTGAGCCGTGGTTCTACTTTCCTTCAGTTCATGACGAATCTCTGGTACCTCGGGGTTTTGCTTCTCCAGCTTGGCTACTTCAGCTTCTGGTTCCTGAGTTTCTTCACGAAATACTTCTTTGCCGAATACTGCTTCTGCAGGTCCCTCCTAAACTTCCTGATGTAATATTCCAGATCCTGGTGATGTACCAGCTATGTTAAAACTGCATCCTTCGCTGACAGATGCTCCTTCAGCGTTCTACCATTCAATTCTTCCATGCATCTGCACGCTTAACTCCGCATGGTGACAATAGAATAGGCGGGCAATAACACCATCGTTAGCCATGTCTATGCCCATGTTACTGCCATGAGCTTTCATTCCATGATTGATATCTCCTGTCTTAGAGTTTTCTTGACAAAACTTTGAGTTACTAACTCTCCATGCTCCGGTCTTTCTCCGATACACCTTGATCTCGGTATTGATAACTTCCATAGTCTGCCAGGTTCCATAAAGGTAGCCTTCCTGGGTCATACAAATTTGGGGATTCTTCAGAGCCTTCAAATTCTCCAAGTCTTCGGAGTCTTCAACAGTTGTAGTTTCCATTTACACGGTAAAATCCTCTTCATTCCAAATGGTCTTAGTTGTCCGATATCTTGTCTCCTTGGAGTGGTCTCATCAGTCAAATCTTCGAGTGGTCAAAAGGGAAAAGGGGTATGGTCTCACTAAAAAGGGAATATTTGAATAAACTCAGAAGAGAAGAGAGGTAAAAGATCTTTTTGAAAATGAAGTTGTAGAGAAAAATCTTTCCTATGGGCTTGTCATTTTCTAGGGTCACGTCCTACAGTCAACATGTGCTCTGATACCATCTTGTAGCGACCCGACCCGAATGGATCAAGTCTCTGTGCTTTCGTGTCATCCCTGGATCGGTATGCTGACACACACAGTACTCGAAGGATTTATAACAGAGGTAAATCACATGTATAAAGTAACGTAAAAACTATTACCTCAATCCAAAATATAGCGGAAGCAACAAGGTTGTGGATTCCCATCAACACCAACGGCAAAGTTGAGTGTAGAAATCGTAACCCTAACGTATCACTTACTCGTCGTAAGACATCCTGCAACATGAGACGTTGCAGCCCGAAAGGGGTCAGTACATTGAATGTACTGGCAAATTCACACCATAGAGAGAATAATGAACAATGGCTATCACTATATGCATATTTGGCTGGTGGAAAGCTCTATGGTTACAGTTTTGCATAAAGCCAATTTTTCCCTACATCAAAGGAATAATTTTTGTTTAACTATCATGGTGGTTGTTAAACATTGAGAATGGTTGACAGCATCCTAATCTTGTAGCGACCCGACCCGAATGGATCAAGTCTCTGTGCTTTCGTGTCATCCCTGGATCGGTATGCTGACACACACAGTACTCGAAGGATTTATAACAGAGGTAAATCACATGTATAAAGTAACATAAAAACTATTACCTCAATCCAAAATATAGCGGAAGCAACAAGGTTGTGGATTCCCATCAACACCAACGGCAAAGTTGAGTGTAGAAATCGTAACCCTAACGTATCACTTACTCGTCGTAAGACATCCTGCAACATGAGACGTTGCAGCCCGAAAGGGGTCAGTACATTGAATGTACTGGCAAATTCACACCATAGAGAGAATAATGAACAATGGCTATCACTATATGCATATTTGGCTGGTGGAAAGCTCTATGGTTACAGTTTTGCATAAAGCCAATTTTTCCCTACATCAAAGGAATAATTTTTTTTAACTATCATGGTGGTTGTTAAACATTGAGAATGGTTGACAGCATCCTCAATCCCAATTAAAAGTACTCATTAAAACCCAATAGCTTTTATTAGAGGTAACGTGTTGAGATTCACAATGATATTCAAGTACTAGATACTCAAGTTGTCCATAACCGGGGACACGGCTAATCATGATTAGTTTGTTACTCTGCAGAGGTTTGCGCACTTTTCCCACATGACTCGATCGCCTCCGTTTGTTTTCTCGCACTACATGGTGTTTGAGAAACGGATGACCGAGACATAGTCTTTCAGAAGCACTAGCACCTTACATGTGGGGTAGACCGGTACACCTACATCCCCTACATCTGCTAGTCCACCCCGTAAGAGTTCGCACAACTTAGTCAACTATGCTAGAGCCCATAGTAGCATGTGGCTGCACACGGAAGTTTCTAGCATGAAAGATCTTATGATCCCCTTGAGCCTGGGTGGCGGTCCAAAAAAAAACAGGCAAGTCCTGATAGACATCAGGTGCCTCAATCCACCCAGATGTGTGTTTAAGTTGCCACCTTAGATAAACCATTAAAATTATCAATCTCACATCTGTCATGGATATCACTCACCCAATCCACGTCTACTAGCATAGCATAGCATAATAAGCAAACGTAGAAGTAACTCCCAAGGTTTCATAAGTAACAGGTAATAGGTACTACCTCAATTCTACTTCCCATCCCACAATTTAATTAGATCCTAATCATGCAATGTGAGAGGATTGATCTAATGCAATAAAACTGGGTAGTAGGAAAGATATGATCAAAGTGTGAACTTGCCTGCAATGTTGATGAAGATGATGCGCACTCAAAACTCTTGATAGATCTAATCGTCACACTCCGATCGATCTATCGTAAGCAAACAATAGTAACCACACAATAAGTACTCATCTAATGCACAAGTAAAACTCGAACGAGAGAACGAACCAGAAAGTTCAACTTAAGAACTCCGGTTGCAAAGAAAGAACGAACCGAACAAACTACGAAAAACAAACGGCGGAAGAAAACAGCTCGGTTCTAGCAAGTTGAAACTAGGTCAAATTTTACTGTAGCAAAAGCTTGTTCAAGTTGATTAGATGGAACGGCAGTTTTGAGACGAAACTCCAGGCGCTTGAATCACCTGATTCCGATAAACGAGCGAGAAGATAAACTAGAACGAAGATCGGATCTGAGATCGCGATCGCGGAATAAATCCGACGAGAAGAAAAAGAAGAACGGTTATACGAACAGACGTCGTTAACCGGGAAATAATCGGTGATCACGTTCGTTGAGACGAACGGTCCGAAAGAAGAACGAAAACCAATCTAGGGTTTTCGGAAAAGAGATCGAAACGAAAAACCGATCTAGAACACCGGAATGGTTTGGCGAAGAAATCGGAAAGAAAACGAATCGGTAGAGAAGAAAAGAATCGGAACGGTTTATAAGAAAAACCGAACCGAGGGAAAGAAGAGACGCGGCGCGGTACCTCCGGCGAACGGCGGCGACGGCGGCGTTGACGCAGGGCGGCGGCGGCGCGGTGACGCATGGCGGCGGTGGTGGCACTAGGGCGCGGGGTTGGGCGG
>NW_025231206.1:0-11833 GCF_018294505.1 Triticum aestivum
GTCCCCGACCCCGCCGATGGCCTCTACGGGAGCGCTGTGAGCCTAGCTACTCCTCCGACCCTCCCTCTCTCATTCCCGAGCCGTGTAGCCACCGCACGAGGATCACACGCCCGCACCGCCGCGGATCTCGTCGCCGACGTGCTTCCGGCCACCCTCCGGCCACAAGCTGGTGTCCATCTTACTCACCGAGTCCCGCAGCACCTAGCTAGCCACTCCCCGAGCCTCACCGACCCCTCTAGCGCCAAGTTCATCTTCGGCCGAACCCCGGTGGCCGCCAAAGTCGTCGCCGGTGCCAACTCCGGCCACCCCGACCCCAACGGACTCCACCAAGAGCTGCGGCTTGTCCTCAGCTCCACTCCGGTGGTCTCCGCGACCCATTTGGTGGCCGAAACGGCCAAAACCACTCCCGCCGCCGCGTCGGGCTCGCCGGCGGCTAAACGCCGACGCCGCTGGCATTGACTTTGACCACGGGTGGGCCCTGGTTGACTCCCCTGAGTCAATGACAGGTGGGGCCCAGCCCTGTTAATTAAACATGTTTAGTTTTAATTAAACTTTAATTAAATTAATCACCCTGACATGCGGGACCCACTATCAGATTTGACCGGACGTGTTCCGTTGACCTGCTGACGTCACACTGACGTCAGGCTGACGCAATAATTGATTTTCTGGAATTATTCTAATATAGGAAATTCCAGAATATAATTTAAACTTCAAAAATTCATAACTTTTATTCTGTAACTCCAAATCAGACAAATTATATATGAAAAATGATCAGAAAAATCCAATCTATCCATCTGTGCTATTTTCATGCATGATTAACCAAGTTAACTTGATGTTTAATGCAGAACAAGGAAAAGCACTTTAAAAGGCCATGTTTGAGTTTGAAATTTGAATCTTTGATTCAAATTGGTTCAAACCCCTCTGGTTTTAGTTGCATTAGCCCAACACACTCATATTGCCATGTTTCATGCATGCATCATATTGTTGCACATTGTTTGGTGATGGTTGTGTATCGGTGTCCTTTGCGACAGGTTCTGCCTCCGAGGAGTATCGTGATTACCCTAACGAAGAACCGTATCAGTGCATCGAACCATCAGGCAAGCAACCAACCATTTGATCATATCGATACAATCCCATGTTCTCGCTCCTGCTCTCTTTTACTGCATTAAGACAACGCGTTTCAAACTGCTGTGTGCTATGGTAGTTGAACCCATTTCCTCTGCATGACCTGTCATTGCCACAGTAACTAGATGAAACCCACTAGCATGTGTAGGAGTTGATTGAGCCATATGTATGTGTTGTTCCTACCTTGCTATGCCTGCTATGCTTAGAGTCGTGTCAGGTCTGGTTCATCTGGGTGATGGGCTAGAGTGAAATGTTTATGTCGGTAATGAGAGTGGTGTGGTGAACACGATTTGGTAAAGGTATCGATGAGAGGCCATGTAGGAGTACATGGTGGGTTGTTTCATTGAAGCCGACCTTAAGCACTGAGATCTGTATGTGTGATTTGAGATACAGCTACTACCATGCATTGGGCCCTGAAATATGACCCTGCTCGACTTCTTATTCACCCTAGCTCTCTGTCCAGGAGTTGCAAGTAGTTTCTGGTGTTTGTAGCCTACTGGAGGCCGTGGACAGCGCTGACCGTAGGGGTGGGCTGTGATGCGGTAGGTACGTGGCCGGGTGTACCGAATACCCGTTAGGTATCTCGGGAACCCTGTTCACATCGTTCGGGGCCGTATGGGAAACCCCGGCCGGACTCCCTGCGGATGGAACCTGAATAGGCGATAAACCTGGACTAGAGGCTTAAGTGTTTAGGTAGGTCGTGGTCTACACCCACGTCGGCTTTCGCTTGAAGTCTGCCGAGCACATGTCGTGTGCAGACGCTAAGTGGTGGAAACATGTATGAAGAAGTACACCCCTGCAGGGTTAACATGATCTATTCGAATAGCCGCGTCCGCGGTAAAGGACTACTTGGTTGCCTATACAGTTCATAGACAAGTAAATGGAAACTACTAAAAGCCTCAAGATAAGTGTGAGTGCCGGGGATGGCTCTTCCGTAGGAAGACGGAGGTGGATCCTCGGTAGTGTATTGAAGTGGTGAGTAGTGGACTCGTGTGCGCAAAACCATTTCAAGTTGGAGTATCGTAGGATAGCCTAGCCAAGAGTCAAAGCTGGCTTGCTGCAATAACTCCACCAACCCTTCTTGATACTATGCATGTATGTAGGATCTGATGTAAGTCTTGCTGAGTACCTTTGTACTCATGTTGCTATAATCTACATTTTCAAAAGACGCTGCAACCCCTTCTGATGGGTTCTATGTAGACGTTGACATCAACGAGTAGGCTAAAGACCCAGGTGGTGACCCTGAGCTTGTGATGGACCACGTAGTATAGCTAGGCTTTCCAAGCCTCTTTTATTTTACTAGTTGTCTGTACTCAGACAATGTACTTCCGCTGCTGGTTTGTATGACTGTATGACTTGTATGTTGGGTCGTGAGACCCGTACCTTGGTGTATGTTATGTATGGCTCCCTGAGCCTTAAATAAAGTACTTGTGTCATAGAGTCATGTTGTGATGCTTCGTTGTATTTGCACATATCGAGCATATTGTGTGTATGATTGAAATGCTTGGTATGTGTGGGATCTGACTATCTAGTTGTTTATCTTTAGTAGCCTCTCTTACCGGGAAATGTCTCCTAGTGTTACCGCTGAGCCATGGTAGCTTGCTACTGCTCTGGAACACTTAGGCTGGCCGGCATGTGTCCTTCTTCGTTCCTGTGTCTGTCCCTTCGGGGAAATGTCACGCTTTGAGTACCGGAGTCCTGTTAGCCCGCTACAGCCCGGTTTACCGGAGTCCTGCTAGCCCAGTGCTACAGCCCGGACCCACTTGCTGATGACCGACACGTTCGAAGCTGGGTCATGGATGCCTGTCCCTGTAAGTCTGTGCCACTTCGGGTTTACGACTAGTCATGTGAGCCCGGGCTCCTTATCATATGGATGCTAGCGACACTATCATATACGTGAGCCAAAAGGCGCAAACGGTCCCGGGAAAAGGTAAGACGACACTCGTGGGGATACCGTGCGTGAGGCCGCAAAGTGATATGAGGTGTTACCAGCTAGATCGATGTGACATCGAGTCGGGGTCCTGACACATTTCCCCAAAGGGACAGACACAGGAACGAAGAAGGACACATGCCGGCCAGCCTAAGTGTTCCGAAGCAGTAGCAAGCTACCATGGCTCGGTGGAACACTAGGAGACATTTCCCCGTAAGAGAGGCTACTAAACGTAAACAACTAGATGGTCAGATCCCACACATATCAAGCATTTCAATAACATACACACAATATGCTCGATATGTGCAAATACAACATGGCATCACAACATGACTCTACGACTCAAGTAATTTATTCAATAGGCTCCGATGAGCGAGATATTACAAACATGGGTCTCATGACCCAACAATCAGAGCATACAAGTCAAAGCACAAGCGGAAGCTATCATGTCTGAGTACAGACATCTATAAATGGAAAAGGCTGAGAAGCCTGACTATCTATCAGATCCTGCCGAGGGCACAAGATCGTAGCTGAGGTAACAAGCTAAACGTCGAAGTCCGCGTGGAACAACTAGCGAGACAGAGGTCTCTCTGCAAAACATAAATTAAGCAAACGTGAGTACAAATGTACCCAGCAAGACTTACATCAGATCTAACTACATATGCATCATTATCAACAAGGGGATGGTGGGGTTTAACTGCAGCAAGCCAGCTTTGACTCGGTGGCTATCCTAAACTACGACTGCAAGTAACTCTTTTTGAGGTGGCACACACGAGTCCACATATTCACCATATCAATACACCACTATGGATCCACTCCCGTCTCCCTACGAGAACGCCATCCATAGCACTCACGCTTATCTTGCGTATTTTAGAGTATCCACTTTCACTTGTCTATGAACTGATATAAGCAACCCAGAAGTCCTTTACCGCGGACACGGCTATTCGAATAGATGATGTTAACCCTGCAGGGGTGTACTTCTTCATACATGTTTCCACCACTTAGCATCTGCACACGACATGTGCTCGGCAGACTTCAAGCGAAAGCCGACGTGGGTGTAGACCACGACCTACCTAAACACTCAAGTCTCTAGTCCAGGTTTATCGCCTATTCGGGTTCCATCCATGAGGAGATCCGGCCGGAGTTTCGCTCACAGCCCCAAACGATGTGAACAGGGTTCCCGAGATACCAAACGGGCATCCGGTACACCGTGCCACGTACCTACCGCATCACAGCCCACCCCTACGGTCAGCGCTGTCCACGGCCTCCAGTAAGCTACAAACACCAGAAACTACTTGCAACTCCTGGACAGAGGACTAGGGTGAATAAGAAGTCGAGCGGGGTCATATTTTAGGGCCCAATGCATGGTAGTAGCTGAATCATGGATCACAAACACAGAACTCAGTTCCTAAGGACGGCTTCAATGAGACAACCCACCATGTACTCCTACATGGCCTCTCACCGACACCTTTTACCAAATCGTGTTCACACACTTAGCTCACACATAGTAGGACATGTTCACACACCTCTGATTCATCCTCGTTGAATCAGACCTGACTCAACTCTAAGCAGTAGCAGGCATGACAAACAAGCATGAATGAGTAGGCACATCAGGGCTCAAACAACTCCTACTCATGCTAGTGGGTTTCATCTATTTACTGTGGCAATGACAGGTCATGCAAAGGATAAAGGGGTTCAGCTACCGCAGCAAGTAACAGATGAATCGGTGTTGTCCTAATGCAGTAAAAGAGAGCAGGAGCGAGAGAGTAGGATTGTATCGGAATGAACAAGGGGGTTTTGCTTGCCTGGCACTTCTGAAGATAACATTGAGTCTTCATCAGTGTCAACGATCACATCATCGGTATCACGTCTATCGAGAGGGGACAAATACCGGCAACACAAAAGGGAACACAATCAATGCAATGCACAATATGATGCATGATCATGACATGGCAAAATGAATGTGTTTTGGGCTAATGCAACTAGCAACAGATTAAATGAAGTTGGTTTGAATACAAGATTCAAATTCAAACTCCATATGTGATTATTCAAATGCCATTTAATTGATTTGTGCTATACAGCAGCTATAAGTTGTTCTAACATGCATGAAAATGGTACAGATGGATTCCTTGAATTTTTCTGATAATTTTTCATATATAATTTATTTAATTTGGAGTTACGGTTAATTTTCTATGATTTATTGAAGTTTTAGCTATTTTCTGAAATTCCTGAAATAATAATAAATCCAGAAATGATTTATGGCGTCAGCACCACGTCACGGTGACGTCAGCAGGGTCAACTGGGCGCCCCAGGTCAAACCTGACGTGTGGGGGCCACACGTCAGTGACACAGGAGCTAATCCCGGTCAAACCCAGCGCTGACTCGGGTTTGACCAGGGGTGGGGCCTACTGTCAGTGGCTGTAGGTGGTTTAGTTAGTTGGATTAGCTCCTAATGACAGAGCCACGTCAGCTAGTGACGCCGGCGACCACGGCGACGGCGAGACCTCGCCGGAGTTGCTCGGGGCGGCGCTACAGGGCACCGTTTTGCTCGGGGTTTGCGGCTACAGCGAGCTGGAAGACTCGCGCATCCAGTGGTGGTGGCGGCAGCAGCTGCGGTGGTCGGAATCGACGGCGGCGACCAAATCGGCGGAGGCCGGAGCTCGGGCATCGCCTAAGACGATGCTATGGTGCAGCTACGGACGAACCGATGGGAGTTTTCGGCTCCTGGGAACATCTCGAGCCCGAGGGCATGCTCAGACGCGAGCTAAGACATCTGTGGCCACGGCGGTGCCATGGCCGGCGGCGAGGAGCGCTCGGCAAGGTGGTTAGGCGGTTAGGGGAGGCAATCGAGCATGGGGTTAGAGGGAAAAGGGTCGTGGCCTCACAGCGGTTGCAGGGGCCGTAGAAGCGGGCTCGGGGAAGCGATGATGGTGGCGAATCGACGGCGAAGATCCTCGGCGGCCGGAGATGGGGAAGACGGCGTGGGCGGCGATGCAGGGCGTCCGGCGGGGCATGGGTTGGTGGAGAGGAAGAGGGGGTCGAGGCGGAGCCTCTGGGCGCAACGACGAGGCGAGGCAGTGGCTGTGGCCACGGCGACGCTCGTCAGCGGCGGTGGCTCCGTTCGGGTGAGAGGGAGAGAGAGCAGAGGAGAGGATGGGGACGAGAGAGTGAGCGACGGTTCCAGGAGGGGTGCGTGGCGTCGCTAGAGGCTCGGGGAGGAAGCAGGAGGTGGCCAGGGAAGCAGGAGGTGGCCGAGGCAGCGTCGGCGCCCATCGGCCACGCGCGCTGCCTACTGGCGCGGGGAAGACGACAGGAGGGGAGCCCCTGGTGGGCTGGGCCGGCTGGAGGAGCTGGGCCAGGTGGGCTGAGGTGAGCGCCAGGTAGTCCTCTGCTCTTTCTATTTTTGTTTTTATTTATCTATTTTGTTCTGTGTTGTTTTAGTTTAGTAATATACTAAACCATTTTATAAAATCCTGAAAATAGTTATGTGGCTAGAACTAAAATATACCAAACCACATAAAATGTTCCAGTAATTATTGGACATATATTATTTATATATCAAATATATATCCAATGCAAATAGCTATTTATTTAATTCAAAGGCCCAAAATAATTAACTCTGAGATACCAAAAATATTGTTTTGAGTTTTTCCTCTTTGCAATATTTTCAGAGACTAAGAGGAACATTTTCTTGGACTTCTTTGAGGAGATTTTAATGTTGATCATTTTTAGAAGGTTTCTGAGGCTTTGAAAATTCCTCAATTCAAATTTCATTTGAATTAAAACATGATGCTCACATGAGGTCTAGCCTAGTGCATAACAGGACCAGGGATGTGACAACTCACCCCCACTAAACAAAAATCTCGTCCCGAGATTCAAGCGTAGGGTAAGGTGAAGGGGGAGCGCAAACTAGCACAATCTCCACGATCCAGGTTGCACTTCATAGGAACGTTGTTTCGATCACCATCATTGTCTCGAAGTCTTGCCTTGAGAACTCCAACTAACATGACAACGAGAGGAAAGGAAAGATCCTAAAAGAATCGTTCTTCTCGAAGGTCGAACAACTCAGGATTAACTCACGGAATGGGACATAGCAACATCTCTCGAGCTGAGAGACGAAGCACACCTCTAGAGGAATGGAGTGGAACAGATGACGAAGGTTCACTAGGTAGACAACGATTCCACACCTAAGAAGGTGGTAAATGATTGTCAACGTAGCGAGGAGTTGAGTTGCCATGATACCACAACGAGGCACCTTAGGGATGGTGACTCGTAGAAATATCCCCTTAAGTGGCAAAAAGAATTACCTTTGATATAGAGATCATTGAGACTCTCTATATCAGCCTAAGGCAAATCACAGCAATCGATTGGCGGGGGTCGGTAGAATGGCATACTCGGACTTGAATGATGTGGATTACCTTGTTGAAGACAACGTAATGGATGAATTTGCTTATCACCGGAAATGGAAGAGACCCATGGTAGAATGGCACAATGGCGGTGCAAGCTGGGAACAGAATGCAAATGCTGGGAATGATTCTGGTAACTGGGGAAGAACCCAACAATAGCGAGTGAATTCACTGTTTGAAAGGTCATAGCATAACCGAGGAAACTGAGAGGAATCCCAGTTAGTGCCGATGATAACACGTAGTGCTTGTGCGTGCTCTCAAGAACTTGAGCATTTCCACAATCATCAAGGTTTTATCAACATCCGTGTCAAGGGTCCTGGCAACACAACTTGCTACCATGATGAATGATGATGGATGATGCAGATGCAAAGGAAGATAACACTTTCTCAGATTTCACCTTAGCGAGGCTAAGGAAACAAAATCTGGATGATCGACCGAGAGACATTTAGCACTCCGCTTCTAATGTTCTCCTTGATGTGCTAGTGTAATCCACCCATAGATATGGTTTGATATCTAGAACATCAAGTAAAGGTCGGACTTCGGAAACACAGAAATCCATAAGGAACAACTAGGGAGGTAGATCCTACGAAATCCTTATGGGGAGGTGGCCAACTTCCTCAATCAAGATACTACAATATTAGGTCTCCCGGCGGGGTGTGTTGGCCACGACATCCACTTTACCGGTTATCGTGGGACCAATATTATATTTCTTGGGAAATGTTCCAAACCATCATATCTGCCTGAGATTCAGATCTGGTTGGTGTCAGGATATTCCAGACTCATCGAGTCTAGAAAGAAAAATGAAAGTTTGCAACACAAATCGACGAGATGACGTTGCGAGATTCTCGGGGAATGAACTATGATAGTAAGCTCCAAAACATGAGCTGGTTCTGCTACAAACATGTGAACACGTTGTCCCAGACAAGCATGGCCATGTAGTAGTCTTATAATTAAACACTACCGAGTTCAGGTGGGGAACCATAATCGAGGATATCGAAGTCTTTACGCAAGTCCATGGATTAGATCCCAAGCATAGACTTCTTTTCCTTGAACAAGTCAATCAGTGGCTTAGTGTGCTAGGGACACATATAGAATGAAGGTTGCAAGCCTCCAGACTACAGAATACTTTGCACGTGTGCATGACTGATTTGGGACGATTCCAAAGGAAACAAAACAATCTTCCTCAAATTCACGGCGGCAACTTTCACCAAATGCACGTGTATAAGAGGAAATCACTCCTTTCATTAACAAGTACTTCATGAGCTAGCATGAAGAAAATGCTTTCAAAAGTTTCCAACACTAGGTTGATGTTCAACATGATTCATGGGGGAAGACAAAATGCTACTGATGGGCTCAACAACAACTCATCGGAATTTCCATATCACTGGACTTCCACCATCATGTGAACACGGTGATAGTATTGGTCAGACCAAAGATGTAATGGTGTATGCTCGAGGGATCAACCACGAGTAAGACAACATTACGAGCATCGTTGGTACTGATTTGATTTGACAATAGCCCACACTCAAATCAAAGGATTGATAAGACAATAGGTCCAGCAACTGATCACAGGGACCGATCGATGAAGATATCATCTTTCTTAAACACACACTACACAAAAATATCCCTTTCTAACGAACTAAGTCAGGCAAGCTTTTATCTTCCAACTCTCCAAGTTGTTGTCTAGCTTAACCAACTAGCTCAGGGATATCCAACACCGATTCTTGGAGAGAAGGTGGTTCACAAGAAACCAACTTGATCACGAGCTCAACATAACAGTCAGGGGACAGCCTGGCAATACTTCCGGGAAGATATTCGGAAAATCACGAACCACCGATATGTTACTAAGCTCGAGAACAATCTTGATTTTCAGGGCAAGACGATATAATCAAATGAGCGAGGACTTGACAGCATCCTAGCTCATCAATCGAAATGTGCACCAGGAAGATGAACAAGGTAGCACGATCAGTCTTAGAAGGATGATTCAAAAATCAACACGCTAAGAATGAGGTTATCATCCATTTAACTACCAAGCAATGGAGTTGCTAGCAGTATTGATTTCACACACCACGATTCACTTGTCGGCATTCCGGTTACAATAACACAGGAACCGAGGAATGAACAATGATGGCAAGAAGTATCACTGTACCAAGAGTTCATAGGATGGTGTGCAATTCCTATAACAATCCCGATATAAAGATGGTAATACTCCAAGGTAGAACAGAGCAAAAGCTGGATTAGCAATTTGATCTACGGAGCACAACTTCTTTGACCCAATCCTGGATATGGAAGAGGTACTGGAGTTTGTTTCTCCTAGTCATTACGCGATAGAATGGCTTGACGGACCACAAGAGTAATAGGCATCGATAAACGAACGCACAAATACTCTTGACTATCAATTGATATACGAAGGTCAGTAGACAACTAAAGAGGGACAACTCAAAGGAACATATGATTTTCTGAGTTGTGGATGCATAGATTAGTTTGTCGAACCAGGTTCAACATAATTCTTCCGGATAACCCATGCAGAAAGGTTGAGCTGGCACAGTCACAATATAGCATGGAGAACTCATCAAGAGCACTCTTGTTGTCATCTTTTGGTTCAGAAGAACTCCTGCCAAGAATGGTTCATGGTAATTGGAAAAAGGATGTATCATGAACCTCGAGGATTATCGCAAAGGTTACTAATATCCTAAAGGAACTAGCAAACACTATCAACATGAAGTAAGTAGAGTGAATCTCGGGTTCATGAACCCAGGAATAGAATACCTACTCCTATGTAGCATCACGAGATGCTTTCGATAATAATGGCCAGAATCTTCACACTAGGAACGCAAAACGTGGCTAGATTACCAGGTGATACTCTAGACATCTATGTAGCATCACGAGATGCTTTCGAGAATAATGGCCAGAATCTTCACACTAGGAACGCAAAACGTGGCTAGATTACCAGGTGATACTCTAGACATCTAGGGTCATAATCATAGCTCCAACATATACGTTGAGGCAATAGAGTACATCAACTCACCGTTTAGTATGGTTAACCTGGCCAGGAAAGACATCGAAACCGAGGGAAGGATTTTGCAATTGCATCAGATTGTTTAGAGACCTGGGATGACTCGGACAGTATAACGGCTGTAAATGCTCAGAAAAGATTTGAGACATTCACAAAAATGGTGGCATAACCACTTAGAAGCACAATATCAAGGTTTCGAGATCAATGATTAACATACAGAGGTAGAAACTGAACTGAGGCTTAATCCAACAATCTTATAAGTCTACGGATTAGTAACACGTGATCCTGATAGAAAGAAGAGATAGCCTAGTTCTTAATCCCCGTAGGAAAGATAAGATGACTCAGATCAGAAGGGCATGAGGTATAAGGAGTAAAAAGAGCCTTACGTTCCATCCCACAATCAATTCCCCTACATATAGCTAAAGCATTTCTAGACTCAACTTCGACTAGTTTGGCTTGGTAATCCTACAGGCAGTCAAGCTCTGATACCAACGCTGTCAGGACCCCGACTCGATGCCACATAGGTCTAGCATGTAACACCTCATATCACTTTGCGGCCTCACGCACGGTATTCCCACGGGTGTCGCCTTACCTTTGCCCGGGACCGTTTGCGCCTTTTGGCACACGTATATGATAGTGTCGCTAGCACCCATATGATAAGGAGCCCGGGCTGACATGGCTAGTCATAAACCCAAAGTGGCACAGACTTACAGGGACAGGCATCCATGACCCAGCATCGAACGTGTCGGTCATCAGCAAGTGGGTCCGGGCTGTAGCACTGGGCTAGCAGGACTCCGGTAAACCGGGCTGTAGCGGGCTAACAGGCCTCCGATACTCAATGCGTGACATTTCCTCGAAGGGACAGACACAGGAACGAAGAAGGACACATGCTGGCCAGCCTAAGTGTTCCGGAGCAGTAGCAAGCTACCATGGCTCGGTGGAAACACTAGGAGACATTTCCCGGTAAGAGAGGCTACTAAGGATAAACAACTAGATAGTCAGATCCCACACATACCAAGCATTTCAATCATACACACAATATGCTCGATATGTGCAAATACAACAAGGCATCACAACATGACTCTACGACACAAGTAAATATTCAATAGGCTCCGAGGAGCGAGATATTACAAACATGGGTCTTATGACCCAACAATCAGAGCATACAAGTCAAAGCACATGCGGAAGCTTAACATGTCTGAGTACAGACATCTATAAATGAAAAAGGCTGAGAAGCCTGACTATCTACCAATCCTGCCGAGGCACAAGATCGTAGCTGAGGTAACAAGCTAAACGTCGAAGTCCACGCGGAACTACTAGCGAGACCGAAGTCTCTCTGCAAAAACATAAAATAGG
>NW_025231207.1:0-1534 GCF_018294505.1 Triticum aestivum
TGTACACGAAGTGCATCTAGTTTTTGCTGTAAGCCTTTGTACTGTCTTGCACATGCTATGTGGATGAAATGATGATACCATGCCAACTTGGAACATTTTTAGAGTTCATTTCAAATGCTTTTCAATTTCATGGTCTTATAGCTCAAAATAATCAGTAAATGCATGAAAAATAACAAATGAAGTCGAAAAGGGTTGGAAATTGATGATGTGGCTTTGAATGGTGCATTTTGAACACAGAAAAACTATGGAGTTCAAATAAGTTCAAAAAATGAAATCCCTTTGTAACAGACAAGTTTCCGTATGAAACCCTGATACTTCGAAGGAGATTGTCTGTTTTGTACACGAAGTGCATCCAATTTTTGTCGTAAGCCTCTATACTTTCTTGCACATGATATATGGGTGAAATGATGATACCATGCCAACTTGGAACATTTTCAGAGTTCATTTCAAATGCTTTTCAATTTCATGGTCTTATAGCTCAAAATAATCAGTAAATGCATGAAAAATAACAAATGAAGTCGGAAAGGGTTGTAAATTGATGATGTGGCTTTGAATGGTGCATTTTGAACACAGAAAAACTATGGAGTTCAAATAAGTTCAAAAAATGAAATCCCTTTGTAACAGACAAGTTTCCGTATGAAACCCTGATACTTCGAAGGAGATTGTCTGTCTGTACACGAAGTGCATCTAGTTTTTGCTGTAAGCCTTTGTACTTTCTTGCACATGCTATGTGGATGAAATGATGATACCATGCCAACTTGGAACCTTTTTAGAGTTCATTTCAAATGATTTTCAATTTCCATGTCTTATAGCTCAAAATAATCAGTAAATGCATGAAAAATAACAAATGAAGTCGGAAAGGGTTGTAAATAGATGATGTGGCTTTGAATGGTGCATTTTGAACACAGAAAAACTATGGAGTTCAAATAAGTTCAAAAGAATGAAATCCCTTTGTAACAGACGAGTTTCTGTATGAAACCCTGATACTTCGAAGGAGATTGTCTGCTTTGTACACGAAGTGCATCCATTTTTTGCCGTAAGCCTCTGTACTTACTTGCACATGCTATGTGTCTGAAATGATGATACCATGCCAACTTGGAACCTTTTCAGAGTTTATTTCAAATGCTTTTCAATTTCATGGTCTTATAGCTCAGAATAATCAGTAAATGCATGAAAAATAACAAATGAAGTCGGAAAGGGTTGTAAATTGATTATGTGGCTTTTAATGGTGCATTTTGAACACAGAAAAACTATGGAGTTCAAATAAGTTCAAAAAATGAAATCCCTTTGTAACAGACAAGTTTCCGTATGAAACCCTGATACTTCGAAGGAGATTGTCTGTCTGTACACGAAGTGCATCTAGTTTTTGCCGTAAGCCTCTGTACTTTCTTGCACATGCTATGTGGATGAAATGATGATACCATGCCAACTTGGAACCTTTTTAGAGTTCATTTCAAATGATTTTCAATTTCCATGTCTTATAGCTCAAAATAATCAGTAAATGCATGAAAAATAACAAATGAAGTCGGAAAGG
>NW_025231207.1:1660-2419 GCF_018294505.1 Triticum aestivum
ACCCTGATACTTCGAAGGAGATTGTCTGCTTTGTACATGAAGTGCATCCATTTTTTGCCGTAAGCCTCTGTACTTACTTGCACATGCTATGTGTCTGAAATGATGATACCATGCCAACTGGGAACCTTTTCAGAGTTCATTTCAAATGCTTTTCAATTTCATGGTCTTATAGCTCAGAATAATCAGTAAATGCATGAAAAATAACAAATGAAGTCGGAAAGGGTTGTAAATTGATTATGTGGCTTTGAATGGTGCATTTTGAACACAGAAAAACTATGGAGTTCAAATAACTTCGAAAAATGAAATCCCTTTGTCACAGACGAGTTTCCGTTTGAAACCCTGATACTTCATAAGAGATTGTCGGTTTTGTACACGAAGTGCATCCAGTTTTTGCCGTAAACCTCTGTACTGTCTTGCACATGCTATGTGGGTGAAATGATGATACCATGCCAACTTGGAACATTTTCAGAGTTCATTTCAAATGCTTTTCAATTTCATGGTCTTATAGCTCAAAATAATAAGTAAATGCATGAAAAATAACAAATGAAGTCGGAAAGGGTTGTAAATTGATGATGTGGCTTTGAATGGTGCATTTTGAACACAGAAAAATTATGGAGTTCATATAAGTTCAAAAAAATGAAATCCCTTTGTAACATACGAGTTTCCGTATGAAACCCTGATACTTCGAAGGAGATTGTCTGCTTTGTACACGAAGTGCATCCATTTTTTGTCGTAAGCCTCTGTACTTACTTGCACATG
>NW_025231207.1:7509-11831 GCF_018294505.1 Triticum aestivum
CATAAGGTGGCTGGCGGGTGTCTGTCTCTCCCACCTTAGTTGGAGCGGAATCGATGAACAGGGCCCTTATGAAGGGTAAATAGAAGTTGACAAAATCACGTTGTGGTGATTCGTAGGTAAGAAAACGTTCTTGCTAGAACCCAATTGCAGCCACGTAAAAGATGCAACAACAATTAGAGGACGTCTAACTTGTTTTTGCAGCGATTGATCATGTGATGTGATATGGCCAGAAGTTGTGATGAATGATGAATTGTGATGTATGAGATCATGTTCTTTGTAATAGGATTCACGACTTGCATGTCGATGAGTATGACAACCGGCAGGAGCCATAGGAGTTGTCATTATTTTTTTGTATGACCTGCGTGTCATTGAATAACGCCATGTAAACTACTTTACTTTATTGCTAAACGTTAGTCATAGAAGTAGAAGTAGTCGTTGGCGTGACAACTTCATGAAGACACAATGATGGAGATCATGATGATGGAGATCATGGTGTCAAGCCGGTGACAAGATGATCATGGAGCCCCGAAGATGAAGATCAATGGAGCTATATGATATTGGCCATATCATGTCACAACTATATAATTGCATGTGATGTTTATTATGTATTATGCATCTTGTTTACTTAGGACGACGGTAGTAAATAAGATGATCCCTTATAAAATTTCAAGAAGTGTTATCCCCTAACTGAGCACCGTTGCTACAGTTCGTCGCTTCTAAGCACCACGTGATGATCGGGTGTGATGGATTCTTACGTTCACATACAACGGGTGTAAGACAGTTTTACACAGCAAAAACACTTAGGGTTAACTTGACGAGCCTAGCATGTGCAGACATGGCCTCGGAACACGGAGACCGAAAGGTCGAACACGAGTCGTATGGAAGATACGATCAACATGAAAATGTTCACCGACGATGACTAGTCCGTCTCACGTGATGATCGGACACGGCCTAGTCGACTCGGATCGTGTAACACTTAGATGACTAGAGGGATGTCTAATCTAAGTGGGAGTTCATAATTTGATTAGAACTTTATTATCATGAACTTAGTCTAAATCCTTTGCAAATATGTCTTGTAGATCAATGGCCAACGCTAATGTCAACATGAACTTCAACGCGTTCCTAGAGAAAACCAAGCTGAAAGATGATGGAAGCAACTATACGGACTGGGTCCGGAACCTGAGGATCATCCTCATAGCTGCCAGGAAACAATATGTCCTAGAAGGACCGCTAGGTGACGCTCCCGTCCCAGAGAACCAAGACATTATGAATGCTTGGCAGTCTCGTGCTGATGATTACTCCCTCGTTCAGTGCGGCATGCTTTACAGCTTAGAACCGGGGCTCCAAAAGCGTTTTGAGCATCACGGAGCATATGAGATGTTCGAAGAGCTGAAACTAGTTTTCCAAGCTCATGCCCGGGTCGAGAGATATGATGTCTCCAACAAGTTCTACAGTTGTAAGATGGAGGAAAACAGTTCTGTCAGTGAGCACATCCTAAAGATGTCTGGGTTGCACAACCGTATGACCCAGCTGAACATTAACCTCCCAGATGAGGCGGTCATTGACAGAATCTCCAGTCGCTCCCACCAAGCTACAAGAGCTTTGTGATGAACTACAACATGCAGGGGATGGAAAAGACCATTCCTGAAGTGTTCTCGATGCTGAAGTCAGCAGAGGCTGAAATCAAGAAAGAACATCAAGTGTTGATGGTCAATAAGACCACTAAGTTCAAGAAGGGCAAGGGTAAGAAGAACTTCAAGAAGGACGGCAAAGATGTTGCCACGCCTGGTAAACCAGTTACCGGGAAGAAGTCAAAGAATGGACCCAAGCCTGAGACTGAGTGCTTTTATTGCAAGGGGAAGGGTCACTGGAAGCGGAACTGCCCCAAATACTTAGCGGATAAGAAGGCCGGCAACACCAAAGGTATATTTGATATACATGTGATTGATGTGTACCTTACCAGTAATCGTAGTAACTCCTGGGTATTTGATACCGGTGCCGTTGCTCATATTTGTAACTCACAGCAGGAGCTGCGGAATAAACGGAGACTGGCAAAGGACGAGGTGACGATGCGCGTCGGGAATGGTTCCAGAGTCGATGTGATCGCCGTCGGCACGCTGCCTCTACATTTACCTACGGGATTAGTTTTGAACCTTAATAATTGTTATTTAGTGCCAAGTTTGAGCATGAACATTGTATCAGGATCTCGTTTAATACAAGATAGCTACTCATTTAAGTCTGAGAATAATGGTTGTTCGATTTATATGAGAGATATGTTTTATGGTCATGCTCCGATGGTCAATGGTTTATTCTTAATGAATCTCGAGCGTAATATTACACATGTTCATAGTGTAGATGCCAAAAGATTTAAAGTTGATAACGATAGTCCCACATACTTGTGGCACTGCCGCCTTGGTCACATTGGTGTCAAGCGCATGAAGAAGCTCCATGCCGATGGACTTTTAGAGTCTCTTGATTATGAATCGTTTGACACGTGCGAACCATGCCTCTTGGGCAAAATGACCAAGACTCCGTTCTCCGGAACAATGGAGCGAGCAACCAACTTGTTGGAAATCATACATACCGATGTGTGCGGTCCAATGAGCGTTGAGGCTCGCGGAGGATATCGTTATGTTCTCACTCTCACAGATGACTTGAGTAGATATGGGTATGTCTACTTAATGAAACACAAGTCTGAGACCTTTGAAAAGTTCAAGGAATTTCAGAATGAGGTAGAGAATCAACGTGACCGAAAGATAAAATTCTTACGATCAGATCGTGGAGGAGAATACTTAAGTCACGAATTTGGTACACACTTAAGGAAATGTGGAATCATTTCACAGCTCACGCCGCCTGGAACACCTCAGCGAAACGGTGTGTCCGAACGTCATAATCGCACCCTATTGGATATGGTGCGGTCTATGATGTCCCTTACCGATTTACCGCTATCATTTTGGGGATACGCTCTAGAGACAGGTACATTCACTTTAAATAGGGCACCGTCTAAATCCGTTGAGACGACACCGTATGAATTATGGTTTGGAAAGAAACCTAAGCTGTCGTTTCTAAAAGTTTGGGGATGCGATGCTTATGTCAAGAAACTTCAACCTGAAAAGCTCGAACCCAAGTCGGAAAAATGCGTATTCATAGGATACCCTAAGGAAACTGTCGGGTACACCTTCTACTTAAGATCCGAAGGCAAGATCTTTGTTGCCAAGAACGGATGCTTTCTGGAAAAAGAGTTTCTCTCGAAAGAAGTAAGTGGGAGGAAAGTAGAACTCGATGAAGTACTACCTCTTGAGCGGGAAAGTGGCGCAGCGCAGGAAACCGTTCCTGTGAAGCCCACACCAACTGAAGAGGAAAACAATGATAATGATCAAGGTACTTCGGATCAAGTTACTGCTGAACTTCGTAGGTCCACAAGGACACGTTCCGCACCAGAGTGGTACGGCAACCCTGTCCTGGAAATCATGTTGTTAGACAACAATGAACCTTCGAACTATGAAGAAGCAATGGCGGGCCCGGATTCCAACAAATGGCTTGAAGCCATGAAATCCGAGATAGAATCCATGTATGAAAACAAAGTATGGACTTTGACAGACTTGCCCGATGATCGGCGAGCGATAGAAAACAAATGGATCTTTAAGAAGAAGACGGACGCGGATGGTAATATTACCATCTATAAAGCTCGACTTGTCGCTAAGGGTTATCGACAGGTTCAAGGGATTGACTACGACGAGACATTCTCTCCCGTAGCGAAGCTAAAGTCCGTCCGAATCATGTTAGCAATTGTCGCATACTATGATTATGAGATATGGCAGATGGACGTCAAAACAGCATTCCTTAACGGGCATCTTAAGGAAGAACTGTATATGATGCAGCCGGAAGGTTTTGTCGATCCTCGGAATGCTAACAAAGTATGCAAGCTCCAGCGATCCATTTATGGACTGGTGCAAGCATCTCGGAGTTGGAACATTCGCTTTGATGAGATGATCAAAGCGTTTGGGTTTATGCAGACTTATGGAGAAGCCTGCGTTTACAAGAAAGTGAGTGGGAGCTCTGTAGCATTTCTCATATTATATGTAGATGACATACTCCTGATGGGAAATAATATAGAATTTCTGGACAGCATTAAGGCCTACTTGAATAAGTGTTTTTCAATGAAGGACCTTGGAGAAGTTGCTTATATATTAGGCATCAAGATCTATAGAGATAGATCGAGACGCCTCATAGGTCTTTCACAAAGCACATACCTTGATAAGATTTTGAAGAGATTCAGAATGGATCAGTCCAAGAAGGGGTTCTTGCCTATGTTACAAGGT
>NW_025231208.1:0-2577 GCF_018294505.1 Triticum aestivum
GGGAGGTGGAGACGCCATACGGGTGGGGTTTCCTTCAAACCTGGTTCACTGGATCCTACACTCTTCACGAAGATATATGATGGAGAATTGTTTGTGTGCCAAATCTATGTGGATGACATTATCTTCGGCTGCCTAACAAGAGATACAATGATGAGTTTGGACACATGATGCAAGAGCAATATCAGATGTCCATGATGGCTGAGATGAAATTCTTCCTTGGTCTTGAAATCCGTCAGCAGAGCAATGGCATCTTCATATCACAAGAAAAATACCTCAAAGATTGCCTGAAGAAGTTTGGAATGCAAGACTACAAAGGATACACGACGCCAGTGCCAACCAAAAGTCATCTGGGCCCGACGACAATGGTAAAGAGTTTGATCAAAAGGTATACTGCTCCATGATTGGTTCTTTACTCTATGTATGTGCATCTAGGCCAGATATAATGCGTAGCGTTTGCATGTGTGCCTGATTCCAAGCGGCACCAAAGGAGTCGCATCACTTAGCTATGAAGCGAATTCTTCGATATTTAGCTTACACCCAACAGTAGGATTATGGTATCCAAAGGGCTCAAAGTTTTATCTAGTTCGATTCTTAGATGCTGATTATGCTGGTGCCAAGGTTGATCGCAATTCCACATCAGGCACATGTCATTTTGTTGGACGATCTCTTGTTTGTTGGTCTTTAAAGAAGCAGAACTGTGTATCTATCTCCACTGCTAAATCTGAATACATTGCTGCTGGATCTTGCTGCGCTCGGCTTCTGTGGATGAAGCAAACTCTCAAGGACTATGGCATCCACCTGAAGCATTTGCCACTCTACTGCAACAATGAAAGCGCCATAAAGATTGTCAACAACCTAGTTCAGCATTCGAAGACAAAGCACATTCATATCCGTCAGCAATTTCTCAGAGATAATGTCATGAAGGAAGATATGGATATCATTCACGTCAACACTGAATAGCAATTGGTAGATATCTTCACAAAACCCTTGGATGAGAAAAGGTTCTGCAAGTTGCGGTGTGAGCTAAATATCTTAGAATCCTCGAATGTCCTGTAATTGGACACACATCCTAATGCTTATGCATGTTGATGATTTAGATGTGCAACACACAAAGTAAACGTATATATTCAATCAATCAAGACATAAACTCTAAGTGTGAATACATTAATGCGGAATTTGACTTTAGAGCACCACGATAATTGTGCGCCGTGTCTGGGTCTAATACTTCCTATATGGTGGGTAACACCACCACCACAATCTTTTCGAAGTGTTTCATGTGGCGTCAAAATTGCATAGTCTTCGCATTTGGTTTATCTTCAACACTGATTTGACTATAGGTTTATCTTCGCAATGTTGAGTTGGTCCAATATATATCTGTGTGTGTCTGTGTATGTATGTATGTATTCGTGTTCTGCCCTCTGCATCATTCACTTATAGCTATGTATTCATGGTTGAATTTTTTATTGATGTAAGTGAATGTGATCGGACCCTAACCTCTTATGTGCTTCTACCTCAAATTATATCTATCCAAATCATATGCATTCTATTGAAACATGTCGTTTGTCTTCTCTAAGTCCTTGTCAGCAGAAGACAAAGTGACAAACATTTAAGTCTGTTTTTAATGCCATGTCCTTTTTGCCTGAATACCAGAGAAGCCGGAACGACCACCCGACAATCCAGGCGTGGATGGGAACATGGTACAACTTTCAATAAGTTGCATGCATGCCACGTGTACCTCAGATGTGAACCGCCAGGGGCACCTGCGTAATTGCGTTGTGCTGTCCCTATCCTTATAAATACACAACTCACCGCGGTCCTTATCTCTTCTTCCACCTCTCCACCTCGCACAGACCCTTGTGCCTCTGCTAGCTCGCCTCGACGCCGGAGACAAAGCGCTTAGCTGCAGCGACTTCTTCGATGTTGTCCTCACGCCGGCCGCGGACCTCGTCCTCTCCGCCGTCGCCGTAGGTGTCTTCCACCGCCAAGTTAGGGTGCGGGAGATTGAACTGCTCGGCCTGTCTCTCCACCTCGTCTAGCAGTTTGTCAAGCGGTAATTAAATCTTACTTTTTACTGCCTTCTAGATCCGTCAGATCCATCCACTTTAACCAAAAGTGGTTTCTTCACTTCCAAATATGGATCCATCCTTTTCTACATCTCATATCATGCCAAGTATATTCACTTATGCTTCATAACTAGTTAGATTCCTCACTTGTACTTATTCATGGATTCATACAAATCTGGAACCGACTCTCTTCAAATAAGTGAATGTCTTCCCGCTATGAGGTCAATGTCTTCAAACTGATTTATCTTCAAAATCTTCTGAGAATGCATATCACCTCTTCCCCTTCCCTCGCATCTCTAATATTGGCACAAGTACATGTCCGTGGGAGAATCCCTTGGTTCTCATAGTCTGCATTCATTTGCAGAGTTCTTACAGCGTCATATTCACTCACTTGAAGCCAGTTCCTGTTTGACCAGCAAGAGGAAGCCGTTCACTATCTTGAAGCCTTTTAATCTGAATACAATGGCAATAGTGAAACCAGCTAGAAAGGGCGGCAGGCAGCGCCGTGGAGATA
>NW_025231208.1:4002-6352 GCF_018294505.1 Triticum aestivum
CTCCACCAAAGCCGCAAAAGAAGAAGAAATCAAAGGCTTCAAGGCCCCTACCTCACCAAAAGCTTCGCGTGTGAAGCCATTGGCCACTGCACCTCCTAAAGCCAGTGTATAGTCCGAAGACTTATCTCATGTCTCCAAGAAGGCCGAGAAGACAAATAAAACCAAGAAGCCCAAGAAGATTTCCGGGCATGAACTGACTCCAGCTGCCGTTCTCATGAACGAAGAAGACACCATTGATCTCTCAAGTGACAAAGATCTTGGTGATGACGCCCTTGAGCAACTCATCACGAGCAAGAAAGAGGCGGAGATCTTCAATGATCTCCCCCTGTTTGACGTGGATATTCCGAACAACTTCATTGCCGAGTGGTTCGACGACTAGAGCATAAGCATTGATGATCTTCAGCTACTTGTGGATATCAGCGTCACCTTCCACGGAGCTATTGCAAATGAGTTGGCCGTGGCTCAGAAGATTGTTGAGCTGAAGAACAAAATTGACTATGAGAAGGCTCAATTCAAGAAGAATATGGCCAAACTCAGCGTGGAAGATGTTCAGACCTTCAAGAAGATGTTGCATGAGCTCAAGGAACAGTTTCACAAGAAGCATGAAGAAGCAAAAGGTTCAAGAGAGCGCATGAAGTACTTTTCGCAGAAATGTGTTCAAGCTCACAATGAGGCTGAGAAGCGCAAAGCTCTTGGCCATCCTGGAATCGACACAAGAATGGCTGCCAAGCCAACAAAGAAGTCTGTTGTAGCCCGAACTGAAGCATTAAGGGAGGAAGAACCTCGAATTGTCTTCCTTGCCAGCATGACAGGCTCAAAGCCTAAGCTCCCCTCAGCAGCCTCAGAACTGAAGAAGACCAGGGCAGCTGAAGTCGATGCCAGGAAGCACAAGCACAACAACACCTCTGACGAGGTGCCATCCAAGAAGAAGCTGAAGACGAAGTCTTGAAAGAAAGAGTGTGCTGCGGCCTCTGAGACCCTTATGGTTGAACCCATTTCTGTGACCTATCCTGCCTCCACTAACCAAGAGCGTCGCCTAGATATTCACGAGCCTGCTTTCACAGAGGCTCCTAAAGATGAAGAAGTTCCAGCTGTTGACCCCACCACAGCTGAAGACATTGATCATGAAGATAATGTAGAAGATGATGAAGTCCTTCCTCAACTCGAGCATCAAGTGGTATCATCGCATGTTCTTACGAACAACAAACTCATCAACATTGGTCGTCCCTTTACGCCAATTAGTCAGGATGATTCATGGGCCGATCGCCCTCAACAAGACACCCCCATTCATGAAGACACACCCAAAACTCCAACACCTCAAGTCACCACTCCGGTGCTTGACGATGATAGCTACATGGTACATACCTCTCCGTTACCACAGGCATCGCCCACTTTCCGCAGGCTTCGCAAAGGCCCCAGGCTACAGGTCGCCATGTCAAGCATTCCAGAAGGGGAAGTGCAACAAAGATCAGTAGCACGTCAAGTGTTTCCTAAAGCCACCCCAACTGTGAATGTCTCTGAGTCTGAAGCTAAAGTTGATGAAGATATTCTGGCTACATCAGTCGATGAAGAAAAAGAAGAACCAAGAGTTGCTACACCCCCTCCTACTGAACCAGTCATTCTCGAGGAGAATGACTATGTGCCTGACCCTCCTGTTATTGAACAGACGGAGGTTGAAACTACTGAGGTGGCCACAAATAATGATGCTGAAGCCAATGATACTGTCATGGCTGAAGACCATGTGGCACCTGAAGATAATGTGGCGCCTGAAATAAATGTGGTGCCCAAAGACAATGTGGCGCCTGAAGCCACTATGAATACTAAAGCCCCAGTTCTCCCTCCAAGGTCGCACACCATTGAACAGGCCTATAATCATGGTGAACTTGTCATAGTTCGTTGGCCCGTTATGGTGCCTCCCACTGCTCCCGGACCTCAATATGACTATCATGTGGAGCAGAGGCCACAAGTTCAGAAGCCAAAGTATAGGCTGCCAAGGCTTCCTGGTGCTGCCACATCCCCAGGATCGTTCAACGTGAACAACTTAAGGGCACACAATAACTTCTTCGATAGTGCCAAGAATCCATACTCGAAGCCAAAGATCTCATCCGATTGATTTTGGAGCTATCAGCAGCACAACTACTACTCTTGCACCATACAATCAGGGACGAATCTTTCCACACATGCGCCTTGATTGTGAAGCTATTGCTGGGCTGCCTTGTCTTGAAGAATCCCTTGACTGTTTCAGGGAGGTTGGTCTTCTCCCATTCATTACTGGCAAGGAGCACTAGAATGAAGAGCTTCTACTGCAGTTCTATGCCACTCTTCACATTCTTGGCTACAAGAGGGATCT
>NW_025231208.1:6362-9224 GCF_018294505.1 Triticum aestivum
AAGACAAGGTTCCTTGAGTGGATGTCAGGAGATGTACATCATGAAGCCAAAGCTCAAGACATCATTGAGCTTACTTCCCTGCCCACTCCAGGCGAGTTCTATGAGCCTGGTTGTCAACATCATCGCGAGGAACTGCAGAGCATTTTCTAGAGGCCTGAACCCAATATGAGCGAGATGCTCAGCATGATGAAGCCATTGCCCCAAGATGCTGATTACCCCAAATAATTCTTCTTCAAAGACCTCGAGTACTTGCTCGCAGAGTCTATCATATTCCGAGGCATACTCTATGGCCAATCAAGGGGTATAATGCTGAAGCCAAACTTGAAGGAGCCATGAAGACTTTGGTGTTTTACATCATAAACGTCATCAGATTCAACACCTAGGATTTCTTCATCAGACAACTTGCTGCATCTGGGATTGATCTGTTTGGCCTGAAGTTTTATGCTCCATGGGTGATGTGCCTGATCAAGCTCCACTCTTCTGTTGACTATCAACCCTCAGCGCGCAACTATCTTGTCTTTCTGCCTGAGGTTGATCTGGCCGTCGAAGCCATCCACCCAGAGCCTGCCAAGGAGCCGCTATATCTTCACAATGTTGATCATCAAAGCTTCACGCAACCAATAGAAGGAGTTCATGCCCCTCCTGCTTATCCTCTAGCTGGCAATATATGTGTGCCTCATCGTGCCAACACCGAAGGCACTGACAGTACAATTGCTCCAAGGCCTCAGAAGTGTTCTCGTGCACTCAATGACCGAGAGCTTCTTGTGGCCTTACATCAGTAGCAGGATAAGCATCACGACTGGCTCAAGCGTCAGATGTAGAGCATCTTGGTGGAAATCAATCACATCAGAAATTTGTCCACCAAGAACTCGTTCGTTGCCCATGAAGCCTGTCAGCGGTCTTGGAAGAGTCTCACACTACTATGCCCTGAAGAAGATCTTCGCGAAGATGGCTTCGCTGAGGGCTTCAAATATGATTATAGACCTCCATGCAATGCAAGCTGGCGCCACACTCCATCAATAGAAGAGTCTGAGTACTCATCTTCAGCTGCAACTGTTGTTGCGAGAGTCGTCGATGAAGAAGACGATGCCACTTCACCAACCACGGCTTCACTGCATGTTAACACTGCACCAGGCCCTTCTGCACCACCGAACTCCAACGTCGACCCTGCACCTACATCTACTCCTGATGGGAATGAGTAGATGCTCTATGTGTTCAAATCTTTTTGGTCATTACTGATAAAAGGGGGAGAAGCATATAAGTTGATAATATTCAAGCGGGTCCTTAGGGGTGGTTGCACTATTTTTTCCAAGTGTTTACAACTCTCGTTTTTTGATACACTTGGTTCTTTGGGTTGTAACACTTAAACTCGATAGTCGTATGCTACTTTTTCTCTACTCTGTGATGCGATGATAAATTCCGCATGAAGTCATTCCGCAGACGTTCACTTTTCATTATGCATGTCATTATCTTCGTTATATATTTATATGCATGATGAATTGTCTTCATAAGTTGAAGAGGACCTCCACAAAGTAAAACCTGCCATGTGCATTTGCATTCAAAGGAAAACTACTTATATGCACATCTTCAGGGGGAGCCTTTTGCTACTTATGAAGACAATGCCGTAATTGTCAACTTTCACATACTTTTATCCCCGTAGAAAACTTCAACCAGTTTGTCATCAATCACCAAAAAGGGGGAGATTGTAAGTGCATCTAGTGCCACCCCTAGTTGGTTTTGGAGTATTGACGACAAACTCAGTTGAGGGACTAATGTGTTTGTGTGAATTGCAGGATAACACAGGTAGTAGTCCCATATTGATTCGGTTTACCTACCAGAGATGACCCCTAAAAATGTGTGAAGACATTGAAGACAATGGTGTTCTGTGAGAAGATTCACATTGAAAACTATGACATGAGAAGACATCGTATGAAGACTATGGAGTACGAAAACATAGTTGTTTCATAGTTTCCTTTTCTTCTTTGTTGAGTCATAGGAACCACCATATTGTTAAGTGGGGTCCAAGTGAAAAAAGTCAGAGTGAGTGATGTGATGATCAACCAAATCTTATGTCTTCGAGCAAAGACAATGAGAGCAAATCTTATCCAGAGCTGGATAAGTCAGCTTTACTTGTAGCCCAAGTCAAGCTGCCGCGTGTGTTTGAAATCCGACCGTTGGACACGTGTTAGTTCCTTAGTGACCCAAGGTCATTTCTGACAAATCAGGTCGGGTTGCCTCCTGGCTATAAATAGCCCACCCCTACACCATAAATTGGTGGCTACTGAGAGTTAGTGCACGGCTTTTGTCGTTTGAGAGCAACCCACCTCCAAAGCATTTGAGAGAGAGAGAGAGATCCTTGTGAGGACAAAGCCCAAAACACCGAGAGCCAAAGAGTGTTAGGCATCACTGAAGTCTTTCTATCTGGGTGACCTGAAGACTTGTTACACTTGAGGACTGAATCCTACAGCTGGTTAGGTGTCGTGTTCTGAGCATCCAAGAGTCATTGTGGATCATCGGTGAACGAAGTCTATGAAGGTTTGGAAGTCTACCTTGAAGACTTATCAGAGTGATTGGGCGAGGACTGTGTGTCCTTAGATCAAGGGGAATAAGGTGAAGATGCGGTCTTCTGAGTTGAATCTGAGCCTCCCTAACCAGACGTACAGTTGTCATAGCAACTAGAACTAGTCTACCAAATCCTTGTCTTCATCAAGCTACTGGTTCTATCCTTCACTTCCCTTTACTTTACAGTTGTCTTTGTGAAGTCATTGCTTGCCTGTATGATCTGATTGACTTCACTGAGTGAAGACTATTTACTGTTTGGCTTCATACTACCTTCCATCATGATCCATACTACCAAGCTGC
>NW_025231208.1:9328-11828 GCF_018294505.1 Triticum aestivum
GATAGTCTTCGTGCTTTCAGTTCATTGCTTACTTGACTATGGCTTATCTAGTGTAGTCTACCTTCTGCTGCATATCAATAGGTTCAATTCTTCTGTTTGTCTTCAAAGCCTCCGTGTTTTGAAGACTTTCATAAAAATCACCTATTCACCCCCCTCTAGTCGATAACTAGAACTTCCAGTGTAGAGCTGCCTTGGCATCGATGAACGGGGCGCCGTCTGACGAGGAAGAGATCTTGAAGCGCGAGGAAGTGCTAATGCTGGAGGCCACAGAGCGCAGCCCTGAGCTTGAGTGGCTAGAGACGAGGGAGCGTCGGGTTGCTCAGGCGGAAGATGCCGCTAGCACGCGTGAGGCCAGAATCCAGGAGGAAGTGGACCGCAGGGTGGCGGAGGCTCGCGCTGATCTTGCCAATAGGTATGACCTGAAGCTGAAGCTCGTGGAAGCCAAAGCTAAGGGTAGGACCACCGCCCTCAGGTCAAGGTTGGCAGAGGCGGAGCAGCGCGAGAAGGTCGCTGCGGCTGCCTTGATCTCCGTGCAGGTCAAGTTGGCCTCCGCCCGTGCTGAGCTGCTCCTGCTTTAGCAGCGAGTTACCGCTGCGGAGTCCCTCGCGCAGCAGAGCAGGGAGGAGGCGATCCACTGACAGACATTGCAGCACGAGCACACCCCCATGTTCCGAGACCTCAGGACGAGGGCCAACCAGGCGTTGGGCGCCATTTGTGATGAACATGCCCCTCATCCCCATGCAGAAGACTACGCCAGCCACCTCCACTTCTTCACTGATGTCGTGACGCGCCTGGAGGACCGGGCTGAGAGGGCACACAAGATTGTGGACGAAAAGAGCCGAGGCCTCCTTGGAGACGCGTTCTCCCGCGTCTTCAGCCATCTTCAGAATGCCGACCCCAACTTCGACTTCGACGCCGCCATCGCCCCAGTGCCCGGAGCTATCTGGGACAACCTGGCGCTTTGGGTGGATGATAACGTGGATGCTCTGGTTAGAGCTTTCGCTTCTAACGATGCAGTGGTTGTCGTGGCGGATGAAGGCAGCGTGGTCGATGATGGTGAAAACGATGCTGGTGACGACGCCAGTAGCATGTCCGGGAGCGATTCGGAAGATGTTGCAAGCGACATGTCCGATTGAGCCCACGCTCCTTGTTTTGAACCCGCACTCAAAAGCTTGGGCATGGCCCATGAATATGGAAGTGCATTTTGGGGAGGGGGAGCCCCTCATGTAATCAGACTTGTTTTATTCCCTAAGCCAGACATAAGGCGTGCTTTTGTGAGTTATCAAGTTCCTCCGTAAGCTTGCTGCTGTAACTTACCTCAGTCTAGGCGGGCCTCAGACTGGCCTTGTAGTTGTCGATGTGTAGTTCTCCTGAGGGGAGTCCTCCGTGGGCTTGCGAGGTTTCGGGCTTCTGAGGAGCCGCTGGTCTGCCCGAGAGGGCCTTGCAAGATACGAGCGTTAGATCGCGGTGAGATGCGCGCACATACCATGCCCAGCCCCCGCTCGTGAGGTGCTCATAAGGGAGGGGCAGTAGGCGCTGGCCTCAAAACAAGGCATGGAGCCAAAAAAACTCAAGAAATCAACATGAACGAGAAAATATGCCCCCATGCTTTGCCAATGAAAATACGAGTGCGAGTTCAAATCCAAAAGGCGGCAAATCGAGCTACAGAAAAGGGGTTGAAAGCAAATGGCCGCGTCCGGCACCTAGCTAGTCTTCTTGTCTTCTCACCAGTGCGGAGCCTAGTGCTTTCACTGGCCGTGAGCATAGTCATTGGGGGACAGTGTAAAGATTCACATTGAAGACTATGACATGAGAAGACATCGTATGAAGACTATGGAGTGCGAAGACATAGTTGTTTCGTAGTTTCCTTTTCTTCTTTGTTGAGTCATAGGAACCACCGTACTGTTAAGTGGGGTCCAAGTGAACAAAGTCAGAATGACTGATGTGATGCTCAACCAAATCCTTTGTCTTCGAGCGAAGACGATGAGAGCAAATCTTATCCAGAGCTGGATAAGTTAGCTTTACTTGTAGCCCAAGTCAAGCTGCCACATGTCTTTGAAATCTGACCATTGGACACGTGTCATTTCCTTAGTGACCCAGGGTCATTTTGAACAAATCAGGTCGGGTTGCCTCCTGGCTATAAATAGCCCACCCCCTACACCATAAATTGGTGGCTGCTCAGAGTTAGTGCACGGCTTTTGTCCAGCTCACATTTGATCGCAGCACTGATATCACAAATGAGCTTCGCGCACTCGACGCCACTGAGATCACCAAGCACAAAATCGTCAAGACGCTACTGAGATCACTTGACATCTCATTCGACACCTTGGCCTTGATGATTCAAGAACGCCCTGACTTCAAGACTCTCGATCTGTCTGACATACTTGAGAGGCTCAACACACATGAGTTCCAGCAAGCTGAGAAAAGAGATATATATGGTCCCAACTATGGATGAACTCGTGCTTTGAAGGAAAAAGTTGTTTCCTCATCTGAAGACATT
>NW_025231209.1:0-785 GCF_018294505.1 Triticum aestivum
CAGGTCAGAATCGACAAAAACCGCGTGTGTTGATGACCGACACGTAAACGCACCCTAGGGTTCGTTAATCGTGGAAATCAGTCCAGGACCCCAAAACAGTGAGTCGTCACGAAACGGGCCAGAATCGGCCAAAACTGTGAGTGTTGATGACCAAGACGTAAGCGCACCTTGGGGTTCAACAACTATGGAAATCGCTTTGGGACTCAAAAATGGTGAGTAATAGTCCACGAAACGGGTCAGAATCGGCCAAAACTGCGAGTATTGATGACCGACACGTAAACGCACCCCAGGGTTCGTTATTCGTGGAAATCAGTCCGGGACCCGAAATTAGTGAGTAATAGTCCATGAAATGGGCTAGAATCAGCCAAAACTATGAGTGTCAATGACCGACAGGTAAACGCACCCCAGGGTTCGTTACTCGTGAAAATCACTCCGGGAACCTAAATCAGTGACTAATAGTCCACGAAACGGGCCAGAATCTGACAAAACTGCGAGTGTTGATGACCGACACGTAAGCGCACCTTGGGGTTCAACAACTATGAAAATCGCTTTGGGACCCCAAAACGGTGAGTAACAGTCCATGAAACGGGTCAGAATCGGCCAAAACTGCGAGTATTGATGACTGAGACGTAAACGCACCCCAGGGTTTTTTACTCGTGGAAATCACTCGGGAACCTAAAACAATGAGTAATACTCCACGAAACGGGTTAGAATCATCCAAAACTGTGAGTGTTGATCAGCGACACGTAAGCGCACCTTGGGTTTCAACAACTATGGAAATTGCT
>NW_025231209.1:3680-4709 GCF_018294505.1 Triticum aestivum
CTCCGGGAACCTAAAACAGTGAGTAATAGTCCATATAACGGGCCAGAATCGGACAAAACTGCGAGTGTTGATGACCGACACGTAAGCACACCTTAGGTTTAACAACTATGGAAATCGCTTTGGGGCCCCAAAAATGGTGAGTAATAGTCCACGAAACGGGTCAGAATCGGCCAAAACTGCGAGCGTTGATGAACGACACGTATACGCACCCCAGGGTTCATTACTCGTGGAAATTACTCCGGGACCCCAAAACAGTGAGTAATAGTCCACGAAACGGGCCAGAATCGGCCAAAACCGTTAGTGTTGACGACCGACACGTAAACGCACGTTGGGGTTCAACAAGAATGGAAATCACTTGGGACCAGAAAACGGTGAGTAATAGTCCACGAAACAGGTCAGAATCGACAAAAACCGCGTGTGTTGATGACCGACACGTAAACGCACCCTAGGGTTCGTTAATCGTGGAAATCAGTCCAGGATCCCAAAACAGTGAGTAATACGTCACGAAACGGGCCAGAATCGGCCAAAACTGTGAGTGTTGATGACCAAGACGTAAGCGCACCTTGGGGTTCAACAACTATGGAAATCGCTTTGGGACTCCAAAATGGTGAGTAATAGTCCACGAAACGGGTCAGAATCAGCCAAAACTGCGAGTATTGATGACCGACACGTAAACGCACCCCAGGGTTCGTTATTCGTGGAAATCAGTCCGGGACCCCAAATTAGTGAGTAATAGTCCATGAAACGGGCCAGAATCGGCCAAAACTATGAGTGTCGATGACCGACAGGTAAACGCACCCCAGGGTTCGTTACTCGTGAAAATCACTCTGGGAACCTAAATCAGTGACTAATAGTCCACGAAACGGGCCAGAATCTGACAAAACTGCGAGTGTTGATGACCGACACATAAGCGCACCTTGGGGTTCAACAACTATGAAAATCGCTTTGGGACCCCAAAATGGTGAGTAACAGTCCACGAAACGGGTCAGAATCGGCCAAAACTGCGAGTATTGATGACTGAGACGTAAA
>NW_025231209.1:4719-5561 GCF_018294505.1 Triticum aestivum
TGGTGAGTAATAGTCCACGAAACGGGTCAGAATCGGCCAAAACTGCGAGTATTGATGACCGACACGTAAACGCACCCCAGGGTTCGTTATTCGTGGAAATCAGTCCGGGACCCCAAATTAGTGAGTAATAGTCCATGAAACGGGCCCGAATCGGCCAAAACTATGAGTGTCGATGACCGACAGGTAAACGCACCCCAGGGTTCGTTACTCGTGAAAATCACTCCGGGAACCTAAATCAGTGACTAATAGTCCACGAAACGGGCCAGAATCTGACAAAACTGCGAGTGTTGATGACCGACACGTAAGCGCACCTTGGGGTTCAACAACTATGAAAATCGCTTTGGGACCCCAAAATGGTGAGTAACAGTCCACGAAACGGGTCAGAATCGGCCAAAACTGCGAGTATTGATGACTGAGACGTAAACGCACCCCAGGGTTTTTTACTCGTGGAAATCACTCGGGAACCTAAAACAATGAGTAATACTCCACGAAACGGGCTAGAATCAGCCAAAACTGTGAGTGTTGATCAGCGACACGTAAGCGCACCTTGGGTTTCAACAACTATGGAAATTGCTTTGGGGCCCCAAATCGGTGAGTAATAGTCCATGAAACGGGTCAGAATCGGCCAAAACTGCGAGTGTTGATGAACGACACGTAAACGCACCCCAAGGTTCGTTACTCGTGGAAATCACTCCGGGACCCCAAAACAGTGAGTAATAGTCCACGAAATGGGCCAGAATCGGTCAAAACTATGAGTGTCGATGACCGACAGGTAAACGCACCCCAGGGTCCGTTACTCGTGGAAATCACTGCGGGAACCTAAAACAGTGAGTAATAGTCCA
>NW_025231209.1:5571-7187 GCF_018294505.1 Triticum aestivum
GCACCCCAGGTTTTTTACTCGTGGAAATCACTCGGGAACCTAAAACAATGAGTAATACTCCACGAAACGGGCTAGAATCAGCCAAAACTGTGAGTGTTGATCAGCGACACGTAAGCGCACCTTGGGTTTCAAAAACTATGGAAATTGCTTTGGGGCCCCAAATCGGTGAGTAATAGTCCATGAAACGGGTCAGAAACGGTCAAAACTGCGAGTGTTGATGACCGACATGTAAACGCACACCAGGGTTCGTTACACGTGGAAATCACTCCGGGACCCCAAAACAGTGAGTAATAGTCCACGAAATGGGCCAGAATCGAAAAAAACTGTGAGTGTTGACGACCGACACGTAAGCGCACCTTGGGGTTCAACAAGAATGGAAATCACTTTCGGACCCCAAAACGGTGAGTAATAGTCCACGAAACGGGCCAGAATCGGACAAAACTGCGAGTGTTGATGACCGACACGTAAACGCACCCCAGGGTTCGTTACTCGTGGAAATCACTCCGGGACCCCAAAACAGTGAGTAATAGTCCACGAAATGGGCCAGAATCGGCCAAAACCGTGAGTGTTGACGACCGACACGTAAACGCACGTTGGGGTTCAACAAGAATGGAAATCACTTGGGACCAGAAAACGGTGAGTAATAGTCCACGAAACAGGTCAGAATCGACAAAAACCGCGTGTGTTGATGACCGACACGTAAACGCACCCTAGGGTTCGTTAATCGTGGGAATCACTCCGGGACCCCAAAACAGTGAGTAATAGTCCATGAAACGGGTCTGAATCGGCCAAAACTATGAGTGTCGATGACCGACAGGTAAACGCACCCCAGGGTTCTTACTCGTGGAAATCGCTCCGGGAACCTAAAACAGTGAGTAATAGTCCATATAACGGGCCAGAATCAGACAAAACTGCGAGTGTTGATGACCGACACGTAAGCACACCTTATGTTTAACAACTATGGAAATCGCTTTGGGGCCCCAAAAATGGTGAGTAATAGTCCACGAAACGGGTCAGAATCGGCCAAAACTGCGAGCGTTGATGAACGACACGTAAACGCACCCCAGGGTTCATTACTCGTGGAAATTACTCTGGGACCCCAAAACAGTGAGTAATAGTCCACGAAACGGGCCAGAATCGGCCAAAACCGTGAGTGTTGACGACCGACATGTAAACGCACGTTGGGGTTCAACAAGAATGGAAATCACTTGGGACCAGAAAACGGTGAGTAATAGTCCACGAAACAGGTCAGAATCGACAAAAACCGCGTGTGTTGATGACCAACACGTAAACGCACCCTAGGGTTCGTTAATCGTGGAAATCAGTCCAGGACCCCAAAACAGTGAGTAATACGTCACGAAACGGGCCAGAATCGGCCAAAACTGTGAGTGTTGATGACCAAGACGTAAGCGCACCTTGGGGTTCAACAACCATGAAAATCGCTTTGGGACTCCAAAATGGTGAGTAATAGTCCACGAAACGGGTCAGAATCGGCCAAAACTGCGAGTATTGATGACCGACACGTAAACGCACCCCAGGGTTCGTTATTCGTGGAAATCAGTCCGGGACGCCAAATTAGTGAGTAATAGTCCATGAAACGGGCCAGAATCGTCCAA
>NW_025231209.1:10907-11827 GCF_018294505.1 Triticum aestivum
GCACCTTGGGGTTTAACAACTGTGGAAATCGCTTTGGGGCCCCAAAACGGTGAGTAATAGTCCACGAAACGGGTCAGAAACGGCCAAAACTGCGAGTGTTGATGACCGACATGTAAACGCACACCAGGGTTCGTTACACGTGGAAATCACTCCGGGACCCCAAAACAATGAGTAATAGTCCACGAAATGGGCCAGAATCGAACAAAACTGTGAGTGTTGACGACCGACACGTAAGCGCACCTTGGGGTTCAACAAGAATGGAAATCACTTTCGGACCCCAAAACGGTGAGTAATAGTCCACGAAACGGGCCAGAATCGACAAAAACCGCGAGTGTTGATGACCGACACGTAAACGCACCATAGGGTTCATTAATCATGGAAATCACTCCGGGATCCCAAAACAGTGAGGAATAGTCCATGACGGGCCAGAATCAACCAAAACTGCAAGTGTTCATGACCAACACGTAAGCGCACCTTGGGGTTCAACAACTATGGAAATCGCTTTGGGACCCCAAAACGGTGAGTAATAGTCCACGAAACGTGCCAGAATCGGACAAAACCGCGAGTATGGATGACCGACACGTAAACGCACCCTAGGGTTCGTTAATCGTGGGAATCACTCCGGGACCCCAAAACAGTGAGTAATAGTCCATGAAACGGGTCTGAATCAGCCAAAACTATGAGTGTCGATGACCGACAGGTAAACGCACCCCAGGGTTCTTACTCGTGGAAATCGCTCCGGGAACCTAAAACAGTGAGTAATAGTCCATATAACGGGCCAGAATCGGACAAAACTGCGAGTGTTGATGACCGACACGTAAGCACACCTTAGGTTTAACAACTATGGAAATCGCTTTGGGGCCCCAAAAATGGTGAGTAATAGTCCACGAAACGGGTCAGAATCGGCCAAAACTGCGAGC
>NW_025231210.1:0-1417 GCF_018294505.1 Triticum aestivum
CGACCAGATGCTTCAAAGGATTCTTTCGCAAGGAACTTTTGGAGAACTTTTCTTATGGAGTTCGTTCAGAAACTTGTATAGAAACTTTCTTAATGAGCACTCGACAAATGCATTTCGAGAACATACACAACGTCCCAGCTATGGACCTAGTGCATCATCATAACTGAGGTCTCTTATATTTCCCTAGAAGTGATTGGATCTCATATGGAGATGTTTAGTGAAGTAGAATGGAAAAAATCGAATGCAACTACACAAGAACTAGTCTGTAACTTCGTTCGGAATCAGTTTTGCGCAGTGTTAACTGAAACATGGATATCTGACTCGTACGGAGTCTGTTTTGGCTCCACAAGTAGTCAAAACGTTTGTGACGACCAGATGCTTCAAAGGATTCTTTCACAGGGAACTTTTGGAGAGCTTTTCTTAAGGAGTTCGTTCAGAAACTTGTATAGAAACTTTCTTAATGAGCACTCGACAAACGCATTTCGAGAACATACACAAAGTCCCAGCTATGGACCTAGTGCATCATCCTAACTGAGGTCTCTTGCATTTATCTACAAATAATTGGATCTCATATGGAGATGTTTAGTGAAGTAGAATGGAAAAAATCAAATGCAACTACACAAAAACTAGTCTGTAACTGTCGTTAGAAATCAGTTTTGCGCAGTGTTAACTGAAACATGGATATCTGACTCATACTTAGTCCGTTTTGGCTGCACAAGTAGTCAAAACGTTTGTGACGACCAGATGCTACAAAGGATTCTTTCACAGCGAATTTTTGGAGAACTTTTCTTAAGGAGTTCGTTTAGAAACTTGTATAGAAACTTTCTTAATGAGCACTTGACAAACGCATTTTGAGAACATACACAAAGCCCTAGCTATGGACCTAGTGCATTATCATAACTGAGGTCTCTTGCATTTCCCTACAAGTAATTGGATCTCATATGGAGATGTTTAGTGAAGTAGAATGGAAAAAAAATCAAATGCAACTACACAAAAACTAGTCTGTAACTGTCGTTCGAAATCAGTTTTGCGCAGTGTTAACTGAAACATGGATATCTGACTCATACGTAGTCCGTTTTGGCTCCACAAGTAGTCAAAACATTTGTGACGACCAGATGCTTCAAAGGATTCTTTCACAGGGAACTTTTGGAGAACTTTTCTTAAGGAGTTCGTTCGGAAACTTGTATAGAAACTTTCTTAATCAGCACTCGACAAACGCATTTCGAGAACATACACAAAGCCCTAGCTATGGACCTAGTGCATCATCATAACTGAGGTCTCTTGCATTTCCCTACAAGTAATTGGATCTCATATGGAGATGTTTAGTGAAGTAGAATGGAAAAAATCGAATGCAACTACACAAGAACTAGTCTGTAACTGTCGTTCGGAATCAGTTTTGCGCAATGTTAACTGAAAC
>NW_025231210.1:6422-6977 GCF_018294505.1 Triticum aestivum
TTCCCTACAAGTAATCAGATCTCATATGGAGATGTTTAGTGAAGTAGAATGGAAAAAATCGAATGCAACTACACAAGAACTAGTCTATAACTGTCGTTCGGAATCAGTTTTGCGCAGTGTTAACTGAAACATGGATATCTGACTCATACGGAGTCCGTTTTGGCTCCACAAGGAGTCAAAACATTTGTGACGACCAAATGCTTCAAAGGATTATTTCATAGGGAACTTTTGGAGAACTTTTCTTAAGGAGTTCGTTCAGAAACTTGTATAGAATCTTTCTTAATGAGCACTCGACAAACGCATTTTGAGAACATACACAAAATCCCAGCTATGGCCCTAGTGCGTCATCATGACTGAGGTCTCTTGCATTTCCCTACAAGTAATCGGATCTCATATGGAGATGTTTAGTGAAGTAGAATGGAAAAAATCGAATGCAACTACACAAGAACTAGTCTGAAACTGTCGTTCGGAATCAGTTTTGCGCAGTGTTAACTGAAACATGGATATCTGACTCATTGGAGTCCGTTTTGGCTCCACAAGTAGTCAAAACGTTTG
>NW_025231210.1:7364-10106 GCF_018294505.1 Triticum aestivum
TCTCATATGGAGATGTTTAGTGAAGTAGAATGGAAAAAATCGAATGCAACTACACAAGAACTAGTCTGTAACTTCGTTCGGAATCAGTTTTGCGCAATGTTAACTGAAACGTGGATATCTGACTCGTACGGAGTCCGTTTTGGCTCCAAAAGTAGTCAAAATGTTTGTGACGACCAGATGCTTCAAAGGATTCTTTAACAGGGAACTTTTGGAGAACTTTTCTTAAGGAGTTTGTTCAGAAACTTGTATAGAAACTTTCTTAATGAGCACTCGACAAACGCATTTCGAGAACATACACAACGTCCCAGCTATGGACCTAGTGCATCATCATAACTGAGGTCTCTTCCATTTACCTAGAAGTAATTGGATCTCATATGGAGATGTTTAGTGAAGTAGAATGGAAAAAATTGAATGCAACTACACAAGAACTAGTCTGTAACTGTTGTTCGGAATCAGTTTTGCCCAGTGTTAACTGAAACGTGGATATCTGACTCGTACGGAGTCCGTTTTGGCTCCACAAGTAGTCAAGACGTTTGTGACGACCAGATGCTTCAAAGGATTCTTTCACAGGGAACTTTTGGAGAACTTTTCTTAAGGAGTTCGTTCAGAAACTTGTATAGAAACTTTCTTAATGAGCACTCGACAAACGCATTACGAGAACATACACAAAGTCCCAGCTATGGACCTAGTGCATCATCCTAACTGAGGTCTCTTGCATTTCCCCACAAATAATTGTATCTCATATGGAGATGTTTAGTGAAGTAGAATGGAAAAAATCAAATGCAACTACACAAAAACTAGTCTGTAACTGTCGTTCGAAATCAGTTTTGCGCAGTGTTAACTGAAACATGGATATCTGACTCATACGTAGTCCGTTTTGGCTCCACAAGTAGTCAAAACATTTGTGACGACCAGATGCTTCAAAGGATTCTTTCACAGGGAACTTTTGGAGAACTTTTCTTAAGGAGTTCGTTCGGAAACTTGTATAGAAACTTTCTTAATGAGCACTCGACAAACGCATTTCGAGAACATACACAAAGCCCTAGCTATGGACCTAGTGCATCATCATAACTGAGGTCTCTTGCATTTCCCTACAAGTAATTGGATCTCATATGGAGATGTTTAGTGAAGTAGAATGGAAAAAATCGAATGCAACTACACAAGAACTAGTCTGTAACTGTCGTTCGGAATCAGTTTTGCGCAATGTTAACTGAAACGTGGATATCTGACTCGTACGGAGTCCGTTTTGGCTCCACAAGTAGTCAAAACGTTTGTGGCGACCAGATGCTTCAAAGGATTCTTTCGCAAGGAACTTTTGGAGAACTTTTCTTAAGGAGTTCGTTCAGAAACTTGTATAGAAACTTTGTTAATGAGCACTCGACAAATGCATTTCGAGAACATACACAACGTCCCAGCTATGGACCTAGTGCATCATCATAACTGAGGTCTCTTATATTTCCCTAGAAGTGATTGGATCTCATATGGAGATGTTTAGTGAAGTAGAATGGAAAAAATCGAATGCAACTACACAAGAACTAGTCTGTAACTTCGTTCGGAATCAGTTTTGTGGAGTGTTAACTGAAACATGGATATCTGACTCGTACGGAGTCTGTTTTGGCTCCACAAGTAGTCAAAACGTTTGTGGCGACCAGATGCTTCAAAGGATTCTTTCGCAAGGAACTTTTGGAGAACTTTTCTTAAGGAGTTCGTTCAGAAACTTGTATAGAAACTTTGTTAATGAGCACTCGACAAATGCATTTCGAGAACATACACAACGTCCCAGCTATGGACCTAGTGCATCATCCTAACTGAGGTCTCTTATATTTCCCTAGAAGTGATTGGATCTCATATGGAGATGTTTAGTGAAGTAGAATGGAAAAAATTGAATGCAACTACACAAAAACTAGTCTGTAACTGTTGTTCGGAATCAGTTTTGCCCAGTGTTAACTGAAACGTGGATATCTGACTCGTACGGAGTCCGTTTTGGCTCCACAAGTAGTCAAGACGTTTGTGACGACCAGATGCTTCAAAGGATTCTTTCACAGGGAACTTTTGGAGAACTTTTCTTAAGGAGTTCGTTCAGAAACTTGTATAGAAACTTTCTTAATGAGCACTCGACAAACGCATTACGAGAACATACACAAAGTCCCAGCTATGGACCTAGTGCATCATCCTAACTGAGGTCTCTTGCATTTCCCCACAAATAATTGGATCTCATATGGAGATGTTTAGTGAAGTAGAATGGAAAAAATCAAATGCAACTACACAAAAACTAGTCTGTAACTGTCGTTCGAAATCAGTTTTGCGCAGTGTTAACTGAAACATGGATATCTGACTCATACGTAGTCCGTTTTGGCTCCACAAGTAGTCAAAACATTTGTGACGACCAGATGCTTCAATGGATTCTTTCACAGGGAACTTTTGGAGAACTTTTCTTAAGGAGTTCGTTCGGAAACTTGTATAGAAACTTTCTTAATCAGCACTCGACAAACGCATTTTGAGAACATACACAAAGCCCTAGCTATGGACCTAGTGCATCATCATAACTGAGGTCTCTTGCATTTCCCTACAAGTAATTGGATCTCATATGGAGATGTTTAGTGAAGTAGAATGGAAAAAATCGAATGCAACTACACAACAACTAGTCTGTAACTGTCGTTCGGAATCAGTTTTGCGCAATGTTAACTGAAACATGGATATCTGACTCGTACGGAGTCCGTTTTGGCTCCACAAGTAGTCAAA
>NW_025231210.1:10116-10453 GCF_018294505.1 Triticum aestivum
TCTCATATGGAGATGTTTAGTGAAGTAGAATGGAAAAAATCGAATGCAACTACACAAGAACTAGTCTGTAACTTCGTTCGGAATCAGTTTTGCGCAATGTTAACTGAAACGTGGATATCTGACTCGTACGGAGTCCGTTTTGGCTCCAAAAGTAGTCAAAATGTTTGTGACGACCAGATGCTTCAAAGGATTCTTTAACAGGGAACTTTTGGAGAACTTTTCTTAAGGAGTTTGTTCAGAAACTTGTATAGAAACTTTCTTAATGAGCACTCGACAAACGCATTTCGAGAACATACACAACGTCCCAGCTATGGACCTAGTGCATCATCATAACTGA
>NW_025231210.1:10463-11824 GCF_018294505.1 Triticum aestivum
ACTCATACGTAGTCCGTTTTGGCTCCACAAGTAGTCAAAACATTTGTGACGACCAGATGCTTCAATGGATTCTTTCACAGGGAACTTTTGGAGAACTTTTCTTAAGGAGTTCGTTCGGAAACTTGTATAGAAACTTTCTTAATCAGCACTCGACAAACGCATTTTGAGAACATACACAAAGCCCTAGCTATGGACCTAGTGCATCATCATAACTGAGGTCTCTTGCATTTCCCTACAAGTAATTGGATCTCATATGGAGATGTTTAGTGAAGTAGAATGGAAAAAATCGAATGCAACTACACAACAACTAGTCTGTAACTGTCGTTCGGAATCAGTTTTGCGCAATGTTAACTGAAACATGGATATCTGACTCGTACGGAGTCCGTTTTGGCTCCACAAGTAGTCAAAACATTTGTGGCGACCAGATGCTTCAAAGGATTCTTTCGGAAGGAACTTTTGGAGAACTTTTCTTAAGGAGTTCGTCTAGAAACTTGTATAGAAACTTTCTTAATGAGCACTCGACAAATGCATTTCGAGAACATACACAACGTCCCAGCTATGGACCTAGTGCATCATCATAACTGAGGTCTCTTATATTTCCCTAGAAGTGATTGGATCTCATATGGAGATGTTTAGTGAAGTAGAATGGAAAAAATCGAATGCAACTACACAAGAACTAGTCTGTAACTTCGTTCGGAATCAGTTTTGCGCAGTGTTAACTGAAATATGGATATCTGACTCATACGGAGTCCGTTTTGGCTCCACAAGTAGTCAAAATGCTTGTGACGACCAGATGTTTCAAAGAATTCTTTCATAGGGAACTTTTGGAGAAATTTTTAAGGAGTTCGTTCGGAAACTTGTATAGAAACTTTCTTAATGAGCACTCGACAAACGCATTTCGAGAACATACACAACGTCCCAGCTATGGACCTAGTGCATCATCATAACTCAGGTCTCTTCCATTTCCCTAGAAGTAATTGGATCTCATATGGAGATGTTTAGTGAAGTAGAATGGAAAAAATCGAATGCAACTACACAAGAACTAGTCTGTAACTGTCGTTCGGAATCAGTTTTGCGCAGTGTTAACTGAAACGTGGATATCTGATTCGTACGGAGTCTGTTTTGGCTCCACAAGTAGTCAAAACGTTTGTGACGACCAGATGCTTCAAAGGGTTCTTTCACAAGGAACTTTTGGAGAACTTTTCTTAAGGAGTTCGTTCAGAAACTTGTATAGAATCTTTCTTAATGAGCACTCGACAAACGCATTTCGAGAACATACACAAAGTACCAGCTATGGACCTAGTGCATCATCCTAACTGAGGTCTCTTGCATTTCCCGACAAATAATTGGATCTGATATGG
>NW_025231211.1:0-11824 GCF_018294505.1 Triticum aestivum
AATATCACGGTTTAATCCTCCCCAAAATCTATCCATAAAATCATCTTCACTTTCTTCTAAAGAGGAATGCAACAAGGTAGTTTGTAAATCATCATAATATTTTGTTACAGTTTCACTACCTTGTTTTAAGTGTTGCAACTTCTTAATCATGTCACGAGTATAATAAGCAGGGACGAAAGTATGTCGCATGGCAAGTTTCAAATCATCCCAAGTAGTAGGTATATAATCAGGGTGTAACCGACAATATTCACTCCACCAAACCAAAGCATAACCAGTGAAAGAACCAACCGCAACCTTAACCTTTTTATGTTCATCGAAATTATGGGAAGCAAATATATTTTTTATGTCGAACTCCCATTCAATATATAAAGCAGGTTTAAAACGGCCATTAAATGGTGGTATATATACATTAACCTGATCATGTGCATTTGGATGTTTGTGCACCTCTCGTGACGGTTGTGGTATTTGCAAAGGTGGTGGCACGTCTCCCGCGATCGACAAAACCCATGAATTGACTCTGGATCCTGTCATGATTAGTAGAACAAGAAACAAAACCCAAAAATAATGTTCCTATAACTACTAGGATGTGGTGGTAAAACGCTCACAGTAAAGCAAATATCAATGTCTTACAAGTTCTTACCATGCAGCAGGCGGTGATCGGCAACCAGCGGTGTCAAGTAACTCCGAATATTGAGTAAAGCGATTGCCAGTGAAGTGTACGTATACACGGTGTAGAAATATGTGGAGCTGGGTTGGCTATATATGGTAGCAAAAGATTAGCAATAATCAATTCAAAGATGCAATGTTGAATAAACGCTCAACGACAGTACTGTGCTGGTCCTAGGCTAGACCGTACTAGAGACGCGAGCCTAGAACACTAATGAGGTCACGGCGTAGCACAACTAGCATCAATGAAGGATACTAAGTAGCTCTTGACAGCAAGATATAAGTGAATATCACAACGGCAGTGAAGATAATGATGAAAAACAACTGCCAAGCAGGATATACAACAACTCTCTCTCCAACTTTCCTCTTGAAAAGTTTAAGACAATTTTCTGATAAATTCTTTCAAAGAATGCTATTAACTCAACCTTTCCAATGCAAAAAGAATCACTCAATTCCGAGTTGATATGAGGAGTCAAAGAATTCTAAAACTGGCCTGAAAAATTGGAACAAGCTGTGTTCATGAACTTCGGAGGGCAAAAAGACCTATTTAGAAGCCGATTTTTAGGTGTCAAATATTGAACTAGCTTCTGCAACTATTTAGATGCGGCTCGTCGCTAGCTTCAATTTGAGTACTCACGGAGCCAAAACGGACTTCGTATGAGGAAGATACACCTATTTTACTGAACAGTGCGCAAATCAGATTCCAATCCGAATTCAGGTACGAGATTGATTCTAGATAGATCCAATTTTTTTTCTTCTCTCTTTTTTTTCTCACGCTTTTTTTTTCTTTTTCTTCTCTCTCTTTTTCTTTTTTTTCCTTTTTTCTCTTTTTTTCTCTATCTTTTTTTTTTCAAGACAAACTAGATAAGATGCAGATTGGATCAGGCGAAGATGTGAATGACCTTTTTTTCTCTCGTCTTTTTCTCTGACTTTTTTTTTCTTTTTTTTTCTCTCATTTTTCTCTCTCTTTTTTTCTCCCTCTTTCCAAAACAAACTAGATAAGATGCAGATTGGATCAAGTGAAGATGTGAACGATCTTTCGATGAGATGATAACTATCGATTTGGTGGAGACGACTTTGACGATCCGACTACAAACGTGCAACGACGTTGTGCCTTAGCAATCGCTAAACCAACTCCGAGAGGTTATTGACCACGCCGGAGCACGATCAACCTGACCACGAAGGTCTATTCCTGCAAGCAATCGAAGAACAAGCAAGAATATGATAAAAGCAATCTGAATATCGCGAATATGTATGAAGTATTGATAATGGTGGGGATCCGAAAAGTGGTCTTGGTCTGGTCGTTGGACACAAACGAAGCACACGAAGTTGCAATGGCTAACTTTTAACTAAACAAATCCCAAGGAAAAGCTACTAGATGGATCTACTTATATAGGAGCAAGGGGTGGAGGCCAAGGAGGTGGAAGGACGTCCCAAGGCAGCCTAAAACTAAATCTAGGTCGTACAAGGCCAATGGGCCCAAGTGGAGGTGATGTAACACCTTTGGACTTGTAGCTTGACTCGGACTCTGCTGCAGCATCAGATTGTTTCGTCCACAACTCAACGCTCCGGACGAATTTGAAGGTGATTCCAATTGGGTTGGAAAGTGCACGAAATCTAGTTTCCAACAAAAAAACGAATCACCCAATTCGGAGTCCGTATGAAAAACTTGTGTGCGTTTTGAGTCAGGTGTGTCTGTGCAGTCCGAATCTGAATCCAGAACGTGAGAGACTTGGACTCTATCTTCTCTTGGGCCAAAAGTGACGTGAGAGAACTTTTTGGACAGCAAATAAACATCTCTTTCTTCCTTATCTTCATATGTGGATTGTACAAATGTCCCATACACCTGCAATTAGACAAAACACAAAAGTGTGTGAAGTATTTTTGTTCTGGATAACATAAATAGATTATTGAATAGTTTGCACTAGAAATCACCTGACAAATATGCATATATGCAATATTTTTGGTCATATCCAAGGTAGTCATGTCCTCATCATCTTGACTTTTAATATGTTTCAAAGATTCATGATCAGAATGTATAACAAATTCTTTGGGCCATAAATAATGTTGCCATGTTTCTAAAGTCTGAACAAGAGCATATAATTCTTTATCATAAGTAGAATAATTCAGACTAGGCCCACTCAATTTTTCAGAAAAGTATGCAACAGGTTTGCCATCTTGTAATAACACACCTCCTAATCCAATTCCACTAGCATCACATTCAAGCTCAAAAGTCTTATTAAAATCAGGAAGTTGGAGTAAAGGAGCATGTGTCAACTTATCTTTCAATACCGTGAAGGCTTCTTCCTGTGCGGTACCCCAAACAAAAGGCACATCCTTCTTTGTAAGCTCGTTGAGAGGTGCAGCAATGGTGCTGAAATCTCTCACAAAACGCCTATAGAATCCAGCGAGACCAAGAAAACTCCTCACTTGTGTGACCGTTTTGGGCTGCGGCCAACTCTCAATAGCTTCAATCTTGGCTTTGTCAACTTCAATTCCCTGTGGAGTAACAACATAGCCAAGAAAAGATACTCGGTCAGTGCAAAAGGTGCACTTCCCAAGGTTACCAAACAAACGTGCATCACGTAGAGCAATAAAAACAGCACGTAAATGTTCCAAATGTTCTTCCAAAGATCTGCTATAAATCAGTATATCATCAAAATAGACTACCACAAATCGTCCAATGAAAGCACGTAAAACTTCGTTCATTAGTCTCATGAAAGTACTAGGCGCATTAGTTAACCCAAAAGGCATGACTAACCACTCATATAATCCAAACTTAGTTTTAAATGCTGTTTTCCATTCATCTCCCAATTTCATACGAATTTGATGGTATCCACTACGCAAATCAACTTTGGAGAATATTGTAGAGCCACTCAATTCATCAAGCATATCATCTAGCCTAGGAATAGGATGACGATAACCAATAGTAATATTATTAATGCCTCTACAATCAACACACATACGTGATGTACCATCCTTTTTCGGCACTAGAATAATAGGAACAGCACAAGGACTAAGGGATTCGCGTATATAACCTTTGTCGAGAAGCTCTTGTACTTGACGCATAATCTCCTTCGTCTCCTCTGGATTGGTACGGTATGGTGCACGGTTTGGCAGTGAAGCACCGGGAATTAAGTCAATCTGATGCTCAATCCCTCGAATAGGCGGTAATCCCGGTGGCACGTCTTGTGGAAAGACGTCAGCGAACTCCTGCAAAATGTTAGTGACAGCAGGAGGCAAAGAGGAAGGCACGTCCTCGAATGAAAATAATGCCTCTTTGCACACAAAAGCATAGCAAACAGATTTGCTGAAATGTAGCTCATCAATATCAGATTTGGTGGCAAATAAACATGCACTTTTCAATTTAATTTCAGAAGCAACACTAGATGGTTTATTATTAGGCTTCATTTGTTGCTCAAATTCTTTTGCCACAATCTGATTTTCACTCTTATTCGTCTCCTGTTTTGCTTTATTAGCTCTATTAATATCATCTTTCAAAATTGAATCAGGAGTCATAGGAAGCAAAGTAATATTTTTATCCTTATGAACAAGAGTATAGTGATTGTTTCTACCATGGTGTACAGAATTTTTATCAAATTGCCAAGGTCTACCAAGTAATAAGGAACATGCTTGCATAGGTACCACATCACAATCAACATAATCAGCATATGTAGAGATACTAAAATGCACACGAACAGTACGTGTTACCTTAACCTTGCCGCTGTTGTTGAACCATTGGATGTAGTAAGGATGTGGATGTGGTCTTGTGGTGAGAGAAAGCTTCTCCACCATCTCCATGCTAGCCAAGTTGTTGCAGCTCCCTCCGTCTATGATGACGCGCACAGAACGTTCCTTCACAACTCCCTTGGTATGGAACAAATTGTGCCTCTGATTTTGCTCAGCTTGTGTGACCTGCACACTCAAAACACGTTGAGCAACTAAATATTCATACCTGTCAGCGTCTTCAGGAGCCATGTATTGCGTCTCATGATCAGAATCATCTCCACCATGTTCTTCACGTGTAATAAGAGCCAATGTCTCCTCATCATAGTCACTAGCGGACTCATATCCACCATCCGCGGTAGCAATCATCACACGCGGAGATTTGCATTCCCTCGCATAATGACCTCCTCCCTTACAACGACGACAATTAATATCACTTGTGTGCCCTGTTGATGCCATGGAAGAAGAAGAACGCTGTGCAGTCCCCGCAGGTGCGCTCTTGGCAGATAATGGTGGTTGTGCCTGTTTTCTTGTATCACGGCTGGAGGTGGCACCGGATGGAGGTGCTGGTGCAGTTGAAGTAGAAGATGCACGTGGTGTCCATGATGAAGGTCGGCCTGCAGAAAAGTTAGTTTGCCCCAATGCTTGTCGATCCTGCACTTCACGTTCAGCTTTACAAGCAAGATGGAATAAACGAGTGATATTAGTATACTCCTTATAGTCTAGAATGGTCTGAATCTCTCTATTTAATCCACCCAAAAAACGTGCAAGCATAGCTTCATTCTCCTCAACAATACCACATCTAATCATGCCAGTTTGTAATTCCTGATAATATTCTTCTACAGAATTTTTCCCTTGTCTTAAACGCTGCAATTTTTGAAGCAATTCACGTTGATAATATGGTGGAACCCAACGCGTACGCATAGCAGTTTTCAAAGCAGCCCAAGTAGTTGGAATAGGATATAATCTACAATGTTCAGACCACCATACACATGCAAAACTAGTGAAAGCACAAACAGCAGTAGCAACTCGTCTCTCCTCAGGATATTGTAAACATGTAAATCGTTGTTCAGTTTCTAACTCCCAAGTAAGATATATATCAGGAACATATCTACCCTCAAATGGTGGAATATTCAATTTCAGTTTAGGAATATGGACATCATCTCGTACCTGAGGTGGTGGTGCAGGCCTACCATTACGAATATATACCTGAGGTCGACCTGCTGGTGGTGGTGCTGGTGGCTGCTCGTAGATCTGATTTTGATCAACCTCATCCTCATAATCGCCCGCATACTCATCATCCTCCTGGGTACCAGCAGGAGCAGTAGCAGGAGCCAAAGAAACACCAACAGCAGTAACAGCGGCACCAGAATTTTGTCCTGGCACAATAGGAACACGTTGTGCTCGTCCATACTAATTCGGAAGGGGGCGTAGTTGTTGTTGTTGCAGAGGTGCGACAGGTGCAGCCGGTGGTGGAAGACGCGCAAGCAGTTCATTAAATCTGTTATCGAGCTTTGTTTCGAACGTCTTCTCAAGGCCAGTGATCTTCTCCATGGCCTCTTCAAAATTGTTCAGCACATCTTGTACCTGTTCAGTCATCATTTGCTGAAACTTATCATGAAGCTCCTTGTTCGATAAGTTCTCCCAGTCAATCTCGTCGGCTTGTGATCCTGGCATGGTTAGCAGCAATAGAAACACACAAGAATATGATCCTACAGACTACTAAGAAGTGGTGGTGGTGTATCACAAATCCGTCAAGCAAATCTCAAATTCTTACCAGTTCTTACCCAGCAGCAGGCGGTGATCGGCAACCGTTGTAGTCAAAAACTCTCAAAGCGTGGATAGAGCGATTACCAGGGAGAGTCGAACACACGACGTAGATGTATGTGGAGCTGGGAAGGCTTATAGTATGGTAGCAAAAAGGGTCAGCAATAATCAATTCAGAGATGCAAAGTTGAATAAACGCTCAACGACGGTACTGTGCTGGTCCTAGGCTAGACTGTGCTAGAGACGCGAGCCTAGAACACCAACAAAATCACGGTGCGGCACGTAAACAAGGGAAAAGCACACTCTGATTTTTTTGTTCGCTCTTTTTTTTTGCGCTCTTTTTTTTTGCGCTGTTTTTTTTTTGCGAAAAATCACTATAATGGCGAGTGTCTCAAAACTCTTCCTAGCTCAAACTGACAGGATGGGCACGAAATTTTTCGACCAATTTTTTTTTTTCGACTGCCCGGACCCAAAAACTGGAAACGGGTCAAAAAAACTTCCTATAATGGCACCTGTCTCAAAACACTCAGAAACACCTAAAAATAGGATAGCCAGAATTTTTTTCGAAAAATGCGTTTTCGAAAAATTTTGGGCCTAAACGGAGCGTGGCTACCCGACTCTCTTTTTTTTTCCGAAACCTACTCCGGCAAGGAAACACGAATCGGAAACTAGATGGATCTCGAAAACAACCCTAGTAAGCAAGGAACTCGGATTGGTGGTGGATATATGGTGGTGGTATATGGCAGCGGTGGTGGTAGCGGTGGTAGTATATGGATATGGATCGGTGGTGGTATATGGGCACGGATTGGTGGTGGTATATGGATACGGATTCGGAGCGGTAGTGGTAGATGGCAGGGGCGATGATGATGGTGCGGCGGCGGCGTGACAACTTATGACCAGAACTCGAAACTCTAAAAGACTAGACGCTAAGACCAGCAACTAGACCGACGATGCAACCGCAAATTCAACAAAGCAAAACCCTAAAAAGATTATGCAAAGGCTCAGATTGGTTCGGATATGATGAACTAACCCTAATTTTTTTTGTGTGGCTTTTTCGTGGACTGTAGGTATGAAGAACAGACTCGATCTAAACTACGAAAAACTGTAAAATCTCACCGAGCAACCTGGAAATCTGATACCACTTGATAGAGGCAAAGGTGTCCCGTCTTTCAATGAGAAGGTGGATTTCGCTTTGGTGGAAGTCGACTTTGACGATCCGACTACGAACGTGCGAGGACGTCGCGCCTTAGCAATCGCTAAACCAACTCCGAGAGGTTATTGACCACGCCGGGGCACGATCAACCTGACCACGAGGGTCTGTTTCCTGCGAGCAAACGAAGAACAAGCAAGAAACTAAGATTGCAATCTGGATATTGCGAATATAAGATGAAAGCTTTATTGATCAAGGTGGGGTTCTGTGACGCCTTTGTCTGGTCGTTGAACACAAACGAAGTACGCGAAGTTGCAGCTATGGCGAACTTTTAATCTAAACAAAACCCAAAGTCTAAACGATGCCCTAAGGGCTGTATATATGGAGGAAGAGGGGGGAATTTCGTGGCCCTTGGTGGAGGGGTCCGAAATCAACCCTATCTCTTGTTTCCCCACACATACGGACTCTAAAAATAGCCTATACTTATGTATTTCGAAATTACATGGGCCTGGCCCAATAATAAGGTGACGCAGCACCTAAAATAGCCTCGGGACGAAATTTATGAAGTGGCATCTTGTATATTTCGTCCAAGGCTTCATGCACCCATTATGGTGGCTTCAAAGTCCTGAAATCATCACTTGTAACTCCGTTCTTGTTCCCCCTGCGCATGTGATGAGGACATGACTACCTTGGATATGACCAAAAATATTGCATATATGCATATTTGTCAAGTGATTTCTAGTGCAAACTATTCAATAATCTATTTATGTTATCCAGAACAAAAATACTTCACACACTTTTGTGTTTTGTCTAATTGCAGGTGTATGGGACATTTGTACAATCCACATATGAAGATAAGGAAGAAAGAGATGTTTATTTGCTGTCCAAAAAGTTCTCTCACGTCACTTTTGGCCCAAGAGAAGATAGAGTCCAAGTCTCTCACGTTCTGGATTCAGATTCGGACTGCACAGACATACCTGACTCAAAACGCACACAAGTTTTTCATACGGACTCCGAATTGCGTGATTCTTTTTTTGTTGGAAACTAGATTTCGTGCACTTTCCAACCCAATTGGAATCACCTTCAAATTCGTCCGGAGCGTTGAGTTGTGGACGAAACAATCTGATGCTGCAGCAGAATCCGAGTCAAACTACAAGTCCAAAGGTGTTACATCACCTCCACTTGGGCCCATTGGCCTTGTACGACCTAGATTTAGTTTTAGGCTGCCTTGGGACGTCCTCCCACCTCCTTGGTCGCCACCCCTTGCTCCTATATAAGTAGATCCATCTAGTAGCTTTTCCTTGGGATTTGTTTAGTTAAAAGTTAGCCATTGCAACTTCGTGTACTTCGTTTGTGTCCAACGACCAGACCAAGACCGCTTCCGGATCCCCACCATTATCAATACCTCATATATATTTGCAATATTCAGATTGCTTTATCATATTCTTGCTCGTTCTTCGATTGCTTGCAGGAATAGACCTTCGTGGTCAGGCTGACCGTGCTTCCGGCCTCGTCAGTAACCTCAGGAGATTGGTTTAGCGATTGCTAAGGCGCAACGTCGTGCACGTTTGTAGTCGGATCGTCAAAGTCGTCTCCACCAAATCGATAGTTATCATCTCATCGAAAGATCGGGACACCCCCGCCTCTATCAAGTGGTATCAGTTTTCAGGTTGCTCGGTGAGAATTTCCAGTTTTCCTAGATTAGATTTATTTTCTTACCTATTGTCCAAGAAAAAGCCACAAAAAAGAGTTAGATCTATTCATCCTTGGTCCAAGCCAGTCTGAGCCTTTGCAATTTTCCTTTCATTGCTTGCATAGTTGAATTATCGGTTGCATCGTCGTGTCGACTTGCTGGTCTTAGTGTCTAGTTCGTTTAGAGTTTCGAGTTCTGTTCACATTAGTCACGCCACCGCTGCATCATTATCTCTTCCGCTGTCCACCACCCATCTATCAATTTCCACCACGTGCTACCCATCATTCATTGTCATAATAATAGTTGAGATCGTTCACATCTTCACTTGATCCAATCTGCATCTTATCTAGTTTGTTTTGGAAAGAGGGAGAAAAAAAGAGAGAGAAAAAAAACGAGAGAAAAAAAAGGGAGAAAAAAAAGTCAGAGAAAAAAAAGGAGAGAAAGAAAAAAAAGTGTGAGGAAAAAAAAGAGAAGAAAAAAAAACAAAAAAATCGGCACAAACTTTTTCAGAGGAAAGTTGGAGACAAAGTTGTTGATATATCCTGCTTGGCTGTTGTTTCACCTCATTATCTTTACTGCCGTTGTGATCTTCACTTATATCTTGCTGTCCAGAGCTACTTAGTGTCCTTCATTGATGCTAGTTGTGCTACGACGTGACCTCATTAGTGTTCTAGGCTCGCGTCTCTAGTTCGGTCTAGCCTAGGACCAGCACAGCACCGTCGTTGAGCGTTTATTCAACATTGCATCTTTGAATTGATTATTGCTAATCTTTTGCTACCATATATAGCCAACCCAGCTCCACATATTTCTACACCGTGTATACGTACGCTCCCCTAGCAATCGCTTTACTCAATATTCGGAGTTACTTGACACCGCTGGTTGCCGATCACCGCCTGCTGCATGGTAAGAACTTGTAAGACATTGATATTTGCTTTACTGTGAGCGTTTTACCACCACATCCTAGTAGTTATAGGAACATTATTTTTGGGTTTTGTTTCTTGTTCTACTAATCATGACAGGATCCAGAGTCAATTCATGGGCTTTGTCGATCGCGGGAGACGTGCCACCACCTTTGCAAATACCACAACCGTCACGAGAGGTGCACAAACATCCAAATGCACACGATCAGGTTAATGTATCTATACCACCATTTAATGGCCGTTTTAAACCTGCTTTATATATTGAATGGGAGTTCGACATAAAAAATATATTTGCTTCCCATAATTTCAATGAACATAAAAAGGTTAAGGTTGCGGTTGGTTCTTTCACTGGTTATGCTTTGGTTTGGTGGAGTGAATATTGTCGGTTACACCCTGATTATATACCTACTACTTGGGATGATTTGAAACTTGCCATGCGACATACTTTCGTCCCTGCTTATTATGCTCGTGACATGATTAAGAAGTTGCAACACTTAAAACAAGGTAGTGAAACTGTAACAAAATATTATGATGATTTACAAACTACCTTGTTGCATTCCTCTTTAGAAGAAAGTGAAGATGATTTTATGGATAGATTTTGGGGAGGATTAAACCGTGATATTCAAGAGATACTAATTCATGAAGAGTGTTATCCTATGGACCATTTGTTTCATCTTGCTTGCAAAGCTGAACAGGAAATAAAACGACGTGTTGGCCACGAGGAGAACAAGCGCACGGTGCACATTCCAAGAGTTGATATGATTGTTCCTTCAACTACTAAGCATACTATGACAACCACATCCGTTGTTGGCAGGACTACATCACCTCCACCATGTGACACATCGCCCCCGAGAGTGGCTACATCATCTGAGTTGATCATAAGAGGTAATGACAAAGGTACTGATCTTCCATCTCTACATGAGAATGATGAATGCCTTGTCAATTTGAATGCACCATCTGATGAGCTATCCACTACTTTGATCACACCACCTATTTTAGAGAACTACGTTGATAATTTGACTTTGCCATGTGATCAAACAACTGAAATACCAACAATTTTGAGTGCACCCATTGAATTAACTATTGATGCAAAAGAACCAATGTTTAATCATTTTGATATGACCTCTAATCTTGGTGATGATTCTGTGTTGAATGACTTATTGCATGTTTGCGTATTTAAGCATGTTGTAGCATGTAAATTTGATGCAAGTAAGGTTTATTCATCAATGTTGGGATGGTTTAATGATGAACATTGTCAATCTTTTGAAATGAATAAGAGCTTCACTTATATGTGCAAACTGAGTTGCAATATTTTCATGCCTTCTACTTCTTGTGCTAATTTTTTGGCTTTAGATTTCATGAACTATGCAAGTTACTCATCTATTCATGTGTCATATATGCAAAAATCAAGGGAAGTAAAAATAGATCACATATACATATACAACATGTACACCTTGTCTCTTTTGTTAGCCACATTTCAGATTAAGCAACGCCGAGGACGGCTTTATTTTCAAGAAGGGGAGGATGATGAGGACATGACTACCTTGGATATGACCAAAAATATTGCATATATGCATATTTGTCAGGTGATTTCTAGTGCAAACTATTCAATAATCTATTTATGTTATTCAGAACAAAAATACTTCACACACTTTTGTGTTTTGTCTAATTGCAGGTGTATGGGACATTTGTACAATCCACATATGAAGATAAGGAAGAAAGAGATGTTTATTTGCTGTCCAAAAAGTTCTCTCACGTCACTTTTGGCCCAAGAGAAGATAGAGTCCAAGTCTCTCACGTTCTGGATTCAGATTCGGACTGCACAGACACACCTGACTCAAAACGCACACAAGTTTTTCATACGGACTCCGAATTGGGTGATTCTTTTTTTGTTGGAAACTA
>NW_025231212.1:0-1702 GCF_018294505.1 Triticum aestivum
ACGTCGCTTTGAATGATGCATACTGAACGCAAAAATAGGCTGGAGTTCAATAAAATTTAAAAAACATTGAAGTGCCCATGTAACAGAGAGTTCTCGTCCGGAACCCTGATACTCCGAAAGAGATTGTCCAGTTTGTACACGAGGTGCGTCTAGTTTTCGCCATGACCCTCTCTACTCTTTTGCACATGCTATGCGGGTGAAGTTATGATACCATGCCAAGTTCCAACATTTTCAGAGTTCATTGTGATTTTCAATTTCAACGTCATTTAGCTCTCTAAACAAATCGATAAATGACTGAAAAATAGCAAATGATGTCAGAACGTGTTGGAAATTGATGACGTCGCATTGAATGATGCATACTGAACGGAAAAATAGGCTGGAGTTCATAAAAATTTAAAAAACATTGAATTTCCCATGTAACAGATGAGTTCTCGTCCGAAACCCTGATACTCCGAAAGAGATTGTCCAGTTTGTACACGAGGTGCATCCAGTTTTCGCCGTGACCATCTCTACTCTTTTGCACATGCTATGCGGGTGAAATGATGATACCATGCGAAGTTCCAACATTTTCAGAGTTCATTGTGATTTTCAATTTCAACGTCATTTAGCTCTCTAAACATCGGTAAATGACTGAAAAATAGCAAATGATGTCAGAACGTGTTGGAAATTGATGACGTCGCTTTGAAAGATGCATACTGAACGCAAAAATAGGCTGGAGTTGAAAAAAATTTAAAAAACATTGAAGTGCCCATGTAACAGATGAGTTCTTGTCCGAAACCCTGATACTCCGAAAGAGATTGTCCAGTTTGTACACGAGGTGCGTCTAGTTTTCGCAATGACCCTCTCTACTCTTTTGCACATGCTATGCGGGTGAAGTTATGATACCATGCCAAGTTCCAACATTTTCAGAGTTCATTGTAATTTTCAATTTCAACGTCATTTAGCTCTCTAAACAAATCGGTAAATGACTGAAAAATAGCAAATGATGTCAGAACATGTTGGAAATTGATGACGTCGCTATGAATGATGCATACTGAACGCAAAAATAGGCTTGAGTTCAAAAAAATTTAAAAAACATTGAAGTGCCCATGTAACAGATGGGTTCTCGTCCGAAACCCTGATACTCCGAAAGAGATTGTCCAGTTTGTACAAGAGGTGCATCCAGTTTTCGCCGTGACCATCTCTACTCTTTTGCACGTGCTATGAGGGTGAAATGATGATACCATGCCAAGTTCGAACATTTTCAGAGTTCATTTTGTAGTGATTTTCAATTTCACCGCCATTTAGCTCTCTAAACAGATCGGTAAATGACTGAAAAACCGCAAATGATTTCACCGCCATTTAGCTCTCTAAACAAATCAGTAAATGACTGAAAAACCGCAAATGATGTCAGAACATGTTGGAAATTCATGACGTCGCTTTAAATGATGCATACTGAACGCAAAAAGAGTCTCGAGTTCAAAAAAGTTTAAAAAACATTGAAGTGCCCGTGTAACAGATGAGTTCTCGTCCGAAACCCTGATACTCCGAAAGAGATTGTCCAGTTTGTACACGAGGTGCATCCAGTTTTCGCCGTGACCATCTTTACTCTTTTGCACATGCTATGCGGGTGAAATGATGATACCATGCCAAGTTCCAACATTTTCAGAGTTCATTTTGTAGTGATTTTCAATTTCACCGTCATTCAGCTCTCTAAACAAAT
>NW_025231212.1:1712-2212 GCF_018294505.1 Triticum aestivum
GTGATTTTCAATTTCAACGTCATTTAGCTCTCTAAACAAATCGGTAAATGACTGAAAAATAGCAAATGATGTAAGAACGTGTTGGAAATTGATGACGCCGCTTTGAATGATGCATACTAAACGCAAAAATAGGCTGGAGTTCAAAAAAATTTAAAAAACATTGAAGTGCCCGTGTAACAGATGAGTTTTCGTCCGAAACCCTGATACTCCGAAAGAGATTGTCCAGTTTGTACACGAGGTGCATCCAGTTTTCGCCGTGACCATCACTACTCTTTTGCACATGCTATGCGGGTGAAATGATGATACCATGCCAAGTTCCAACATTTTCAGAGTTCATTTTGTAGTGATTTTCAATTTCACCGCCATTTAGCTCTCTAAACAAATCGGTAAATGACGGAAAAACCGCAAATGATGTCAGAACGTGTTGGAATTCATGATGTCGCTTTGAATGATGCATACTGAACGCAAAAATAGGCTCGAGTTCAAAAAAGTTTAAAAAA
>NW_025231212.1:2222-2878 GCF_018294505.1 Triticum aestivum
TTTTCAATTTCACCGCCATTTAGCTCTCTAAACAAATCGGTAAATGACGGAAAAACCGCAAATGATGTCAGAACGTGTTGGAATTCATGACGTCGCTTTGAATGATGCATACTAAACGCAAAAATAGGCTCGAGTTCAAAAAAGTTTAAAAAACATTGATGTGCCCGTGTAACAGATGAGTTCTCGTCCGAAACCCTGATACTCCGAAAGAGATTGTCCAGTTTGTACACGAGGTGCATCCAGTTTTCGCCGTGACCATCTTTACTCTTTTGCACATGCTATGCGGGTGAAATGATGATACCATGCCAAGTTCCAACATTTTCAGAGTTCATTTTGTAGTGATTTTCAATTTCACCGTCATTCAGCTCTCTAAATAAATCGGTAAATGACTGAAAAACAGCAAATGATATCAGAACGTGTTGGAAATTGATGACGTCGCTTTGAATGATGCGTACTGAATGCAAAAATAGGGTGGAGTTCAAAAAAGTTTGAAAAACATTGAAGTGCCCGTGTAACAGATGAGTTCTCGTCTGAAACCCTGATACTCCGAAAGAGGTTGTCCAGTTTGTACACGAGGTGCGGCTAGTTTTCGCCATGACCCTCTCTACTCTTTTGCACATGCTATGCGGGTGAAGTTACGATACCATGCCAAGTTC
>NW_025231212.1:2888-3608 GCF_018294505.1 Triticum aestivum
GTCAGAACGTGTTGGAATTCATGACGTCGCTTTGAATGATGCATACTAAACGCAAAAATAGGCTCGAGTTCAAAAAAGTTTAAAAAACATTGAAGTGCCCGTGTAACAGATGAGTTCTCGTCCGAAACCCTGATACTCCGAAAGAGATTGTCCAGTTTGTACACGAGGTGCATCCAGTTTTCGCCGTGACCATCTTTACTCTTTTGCACATGCTATGCGGGGTGAAATGATGATACCATGCCAAGTTCCAACATTTTCAGAGTTCATTTTGTAGTGATTTTCAATTTCACCGTCATTCAGCTCTCTAAATAAATCGGTAAACGACTGAAAAACAGCAAATGATATCAGAACGTGTTGGAAATTGATGACGTCGCTTTGAATGATGCGTACTGAATGCAAAAATAGGGTGGAGTTCAAAAAAGTTTGAAAAACATTGAAGTGCCCGTGTAACAGATGAGTTCTCGTCTGAAACCCTGATACTCCGAAAGAGGTTGTCCAGTTTGTACACGAGGTGCGGCTAGTTTTCGCCAAGACCCTCTCTACTCTTTTGCACATGCTATGCGGGTGAAGTTACGATACCATGCCAAGTTCCAACATTTTCAGAGTTCATTGTGATTTTCAATTTCAACGTCATTTAGCTCTCTAAAGAAATCGGTAAATGACTGAAAAATAGCAAATGATGTCAGAACGTGTTGGAAATTGATGACGTCGCTTTGAATG
>NW_025231212.1:9482-10561 GCF_018294505.1 Triticum aestivum
TGTAACAGATGAGTTCTCGTCCGAAACCCCGATACTCCGAAAGAGATTGTCCAGTTTGTACACGAGGTGCATCCAGTTTTCGCCGTGACCATCTCTACTCTTTTGCACATGCTATGCGGGTGAAATGATGATACCATGCCAAGTTCCAACATTTTCAGAGTTCATTTTGTAGTGATTTTCAATTTCACCGTCTTTTAGCTCTCTAAACAAATCGGTAAATGACTGAAAAACCGCAAATGATGTCAGAACGTGTTGGAAATTCATGACGTCGCTTTGAATGATGCATACTGAACGCAAAAATACGCTGGAGTTCAAAAATTTTAAAAAACATTGAAATGCCCATGTAACAGATGAGTTCTCGTCCGAAACCCTGATACTCCGAAACAGATTGTCCAGTTTGTACACGAGGTGCGTCTAGTTTTCGCCAAGACCCTCTCTACTCTTTTGCACATGCTATGCGGGTGAAGTTATGATACCATGCCAAGTTCCAACACTTTCAGAGTTCATTGTGATTTTCAATTTCAACGTGATTTAGCTCTCTAAACAAATCGGTAAATGACTGAAAAATAGCAAATGATGTCAGAACGTGTTGGAAATTGATGACGTCGCTTTGAATGATGCATACTGAACGCAAAAATAGGCTGGAGTTCAAAAAAATTTAAAAAACATTGAAGTGCCCATGTAACAGATGAGTTCTCGTCCGAAACCCCGATACTCCGAAAGAGATTGTCCAGTTTGTACACGAGGTGCATCCAGTTTTCGCCGTGACCATCTCTACTCTTTTGCACATGCTATGCGGGTGAAATGATGATACCATGCCAAGTTCCAACATTTTCAGAGTTCATTTTGTAGTGATTTTCAATTTCACCGCCATTTAGCTCTCTAAACAAATCGGTAAATGACTGAAAAACCGCAAATGATGTCAGAACGTGTTGGAAATTCATGACGTCGCTTTGAATGATGCATACTGAACGCAAAAATAGGCTCGAGTTCAAAAAAGTTTAAAAAACATTGAAGTGCCCGTGTAACAGATGAGTTCTCGTCCGAAACCCTGATACTCCGAAAGAGATTGTCCAGTT
>NW_025231212.1:10574-11201 GCF_018294505.1 Triticum aestivum
TCAATTTCACCGCCATTTAGCTCTCTAAACAAATCGGTAAATGACTGAAAAACCGCAAATGATGTCAGAACGTGTTGGAAATTCATGACGTCGCTTTGAATGATGCATACTGAACGCAAAAATAGGCTCGAGTTCAAAAAAGTTTAAAAAACATTGAAGTGCCCGTGTAACAGATGAGTTTTCGTCCGAAACCCTGATACTCCGAAAGAGATTGTCCAGTTTGTACACGAGGTGCATCCAGTTTTCGCCGTGACCATCTCTACTCTTTTGCACATGCTATGCGGGTGAAATGGTGATACCATGCCAAGTTCCAACATTTTCAGAGTTCATTTTGTAGTGATTTTCAATTTCACCGTCATTCAGCTCTCTAAACAAATCGGTAAATGACTGAAAAACAGCAAATGATGTCAGAACGTGTTGGAAATTGACGACATCGCTTTGAATGATGCGTACTGAATGCAAAAATAGGCTGGAGTTCAAAAAAGTTTGAAAAACATTGAAGTGCCCGTGTAACAGATGAGTTCTCGTCTGAAACCCTGATACTCCGAAAGAGATTGTCCAGTTTGTACACGAGGTGCGTCTAGTTTTCGCCATGACCCTCTCTACTCTTTTGCACATGCTATGCGG
>NW_025231212.1:11318-11818 GCF_018294505.1 Triticum aestivum
GAAAAACAGCAAATGATGTCAGAACGTGTTGGAAATTGATGACGTCGCTTTGAATGATGCATACTGAATGCAAAACTAGGCTGGAGTTAAAAAAAGTTTAAAAAACATTAAAGTGCCCGTGTAACAGATGAGTTCTCGTCCGAACCCCTGATACTCCGAAAGAGATAGTCCAATTTGTACACGAGGTGCGTCCAGTTTTCGCCGTGACCCTCTCTACTCTTTTGCACATGCTATGCGGGTGAAATGATGATACCATGCCAAGTTCCAACATTTTCAGAGTTCATTTTGTAGTGATTTTCAATTTCAACGTCATTTAGCTCTCTAAACAAATCGGTAAATGACTGAAAAACAGCAAATTATGTCCGAACGTGTTGGAAATTCATGACGTCGGTTTGAATGATGCGTAGTGAACGCAAAAATAGGCTGGAGTTCAAAAAAGTCTAAAAAACATTGAAGTGCCCGTGTACCAGATGAGTTCTCGTCCGAAACCCTGATACTGC
>NW_025231213.1:0-2409 GCF_018294505.1 Triticum aestivum
GTTTTACCTCTTCGAGAGGTCCCAAACCTGGGTAAACATCATGCCCCTCTTTTGTCCTGTTACCATCAAGCTATGATCCATAGCTCGGGACTCCCTACCCGAGATCCACCGGATTCAACCCCAATATTGGTGTCCATACAAGTCCCACTGTGTGGTCAAAGCGGTTTGATGGCATCATCGCTCAATGATCTGACCCGCTCCATCATAGTTTCTACACCGGAGCACCTAAACCTCAGTTCAACCGAAACACTGGAGAAGGCTGAAGTCCCAGCTCCTCATCGGGATATCGATCTCAACAACCCAAACCTTGTGGATACTTTCTTGACCATGACTTTAGATCTGGACGAGGAGCAACATAGGATCACTGCCCAACCGTTGGTTTCACATCAGTTGGGGGCTGAAAGTTATGTTTCACCGGACCAAGACTGGAGCTCGATTCCGATGAGTCATGGCGGTGGCCAGAATAGCTAGGCCACGCAAGCGTTCCCGAGGTCTCTATCAGATCGACCTCGGCAAACCTCACCAGGGAGGCCAATGTTAGATCGGTATGGAATAAAATTTTCTCTACCAACCACCCCCATGTCACCTATTGCCCCAATAGCTGAGGGACAGCTGACATATGGGATCCATCTCTCGTCGTGCAAAAGACAAAAGAAACAGTCTTGGTAGTTCCGGATGCGATTTTTGTTCGTAAAGAAAAAAAAACCAGATTGCCCAGATGGGGAGGCCTTAGCGGTATTCCCTCTTAGTTGTTACGAAAAAGGAATTAGAAAAACTATGACACGAAATTGCCTATAGACTGTTCGTCGAGCTATCCGATATAGTAACAAGATATTGCATTATGGAAGATGCTTGGTTGGCCAATCAACTGATTGAGATATCCATGTGATGATGATATTTCCCTATGTATTCATGAGTCTTTTGTCTTGTCCTTGAACATCATCAATGATATGTATCAATAAGTATGTGACTTGTTTGTGGAACTATGTATTCACTGGTACGCGTCGGTGCTATACAAAAGGTTTTTAACCCCTTTCCGCAACGGCATTTGGAACCGTCGCCTAGTGAGTGATGGCGATAGGGCGGGTCCTTCCCACACGACCCAGAAACCGTCGGGGATAGGGACCCTACAGTACTCCTTTTCATTTGTGGTCACATTGCCATCGCAGTCGGTATTCTGTGGTGCTACGTTTACGATGCGCGGCCCATCACAAACGGTTCACTATTATAGAACGTGTATGATAAGCATACAATCACACACATTCGCTTTTCACAAACCATCGATAACTAATTAAGAAGATTAGCTAATCATCGTATGAGTGTCGGATAGGATTACGAAACGTCGGACCATCGTAACATCGTCATACACGACAACTATCGCACATGCTATTCTGTGGTGCAACGTTTACAATGCATACTTCATCAGAAACAATTCTTGGTTGTGAATCGTGTACGAATAGGCAACTATTGCACACGCTATTCTATGGTGCAACGTTAACGATGCATACTTCATCAGAAACAGTTCATGATTGGGAATCATGTACAATAAGGCGACTATCACAAACGGTTAGTTTGCCAGAACCGTTTGTGAGTCTGACATCGCACACGCTTTGCAAACGGCAACTGTGTGCACGCTTGCACACGTTTCCTCTCTGTGAACTATCTCGGATTATGGTGTATATCGCAAACGTTTGTATTTTACCAACCGTGTGTGCCGTAACAACCTAGAGAGCGTAATTTCACCGTAATTTAATTGCCGCTATATCAAATCGAAATTGAAATTGAATGTATGCTATAGCTTTATCCATATCATTTAGGTTCAGACAACCAATGCATTATTCGATTCATAGGTACACATCAAGAATTACATAAGAACCAAATAAAGAATGATGAACCACAATTGTATACTTGTACTATTAGAGATGGTAAAGAAAGAGGTGAAATACATTCTGGTTGCTGAACAAGGTGAAGCGGAATGCCCATATTGTGCCCTCCTCCATGCAGAAGGCACGCACAACTCTAGTCCAACCCCTTGTGATGGCCGACCACCCACCCTTCACGGTCTTCATGGAAACATCTAGATAATCATCTTGTTCTGGTAGAAATACTTTAACCTTTGCATGCCCACCAATCATGTAGTTTGAGAGGTAATCTTTAGTAAACTGCCTTGGGAACCACTGCAAAGGAAAAAAGATTCAGACATTGTCATCTAACAGAACTCATTATGGACAGTAAAAAGAAGGCTGCAGAGTTCTTACTTACCATCCTGCAGTTTGCTGTTGTATTGGATAAAGTGTAAACAAATAGTTTAATTGCCATCTTTTGACCCATTTTACTAACAATCTTTATCAGCTTCCTCACTTGATGCTGGTTCATCGATATCTCATTTCCCCATACGCAGAAAGGGTC
>NW_025231213.1:3255-4069 GCF_018294505.1 Triticum aestivum
GGATCTTTATCAATGACATATGTACCTAAAAGCACCAGGTTAATATTAGAAGATAAACACCAATTGCACAATAATGTAGTACAACACTCTTTTATAATATCTTATAATATCCAATATACTCACATATTAGATGAATTAACATCTTATATTATGGGCTGAAAGGAGTTTATTGCATTCTTACAAATTATCGGCTGATTAACTACTGCTGTATCCATGGGTTAGAGTTAGTTTGAGCTAATTCGGGATCAAATAGCCCTAAAGTATATCTAAACATGAGGGCTAGTTTGAGCTAGTTACATCTATAACCCACCCAAAAAAACTATCCAACCCAAGAGGTGCTAATTGGAGCTAGTTCTCCGAGTGCATTTGTTGTCAATCTAAGTATCTAACCCTGCCATCCAAACACCTCTTTGGATGGACTTAGTTCAGGGTTAGTCATGAGCTAGAAACTAACTCTAACCTCTAAGCTAAGTTGGATAAGATTTGCTCTCATTGTCTTCGCTCGAAGACATAGGATTTGGGTTGACCATCACTTCAGTCACTCTGAATTTGTTCACTTGGACCCCACTTAACAGTATGGTGGTTCCTATGACTCAACAAAGAAGAAAAGAAAACAACGAAAGAACACAGTCTTCGCGCTCCATAGTCTTCGCTCAATGTCTTCTCATGTCATAGTCTTCAATGTGAATATCTTCACATACCACCATTGTCTTCAATGTCTTCATACATTTTTAGGGGTCATCTCCGGTAGGTAAACCGAATCAATGAGGGACACTACCTGCGTTATCCTGCAATTCTCACAAACGCATTAGTC
>NW_025231213.1:5858-7394 GCF_018294505.1 Triticum aestivum
GGTGGGACTAAACATTCCACCGCCGCCGCCGCGTCGGCAGTGACGCGCGTGACGGCGTGGACCGGCCCAATAAGGCTTTCCAGCCTGACAGACGACGGCCCAAGTACCCCGCGGGCGACGGCAACCTGAGCGCATATGTTTAGTCCCACCTCGCACGACGGAGGGCGCAACGGCCGGCTTATATACCCGTCGCCACAGAGGCAGTCGTACTCCTCTGGTTTGCTCGCTTTGCTACCGCCATCCGACGCTGCCCTATGGGACAGTGCCGTCGGTGCGGTCTGTGTAATGTCAGACCGGCCGGCACACTGTCGGGCTTTTTTTATTTAAAAAACAAAAAACGACGGAATAATAAGCGACAACGACAGTGTAGAATAGCAATAGTAAACAACGACGGCACTACGGTGCATCATGAACACATCCATATAAACAGAGTAAAAATACTTCTTGCATAACATAGACTGGCAGCAGCAATAGTTAAGTGGGTATCTTAGCACATAGTCTGAAATCAACAAAGTAAAATAAGTCTCATATAACATAATCTAACAATTGAAAATGATCTTGTAGATAGAAGCAATCCATCAAGAAACTGTCTTCAATCAAAGGGCAAAGTAATCTTCCATAGTCCAAAATTCAAGCAAATTTCCTACATACAAAAACAGTAAGGTATGTGTTAATTCACAAAAAACAAATAAATTTAGAGAACAACATGATTTACATGAACATACAAAAATCGTACTTAGGATTTTGAGGGCATGTGGACTTATAATGACCCGTAAGACCGCACTGGTCACATTGACGTTTGCTCTTCTCATCAAAGGCTTTAGGTCACTCATTTTTAGTGACATCAGGACCACCCTTACCGCGGCCTTTAACATTCTGTTTTGATGCGCCTTTGGTGTTAATTTTTGCAGGATCACGAACAAGAACATGATCTTGATTAGGCTCAAATGCAGCGTCGTTCACAAACTTTTTCTCCACACCAGGCTCATCATCCTCGGTGTAATCATTATCTATTATGTCCCTCAGAGCCGCCTTCAACTTGTCAAACAAAAATGGTTTATGGCATGCTTTATGAGATGCTTCGGCAGATAAGATAGTCAACTCGCTGTACCTATCTCTCTCCCCTGTACCTGCCCATCCCACGCAAACAGATCGCTAGTGCACTTCATGGGAAGTCCACCCCTAGCAATTTTGCTCAACCTTCGCAGTACTAAACACTTAGGTATCTCACATAGGCGTAGCTGAATCAGAACGTGAAGAATATGTTTGCAAGGAAGTTCTTTGCGATCCATACTTCTGCAACTGCACTTCACGGTTTCTTCGGAGTTACCTGGGGTGTAGTCCATAGTGAATCTGATATCCCTATTTTCCTTCCATGCCAGTATGAATCTGTGAGTGTCTGATCCTCTCTGTCTCTCAAGGACCTCAAGCTCACGTGCCTTCTTCATATGTTCCTGTAAGATATAAAAGTGTTCCGCAGTGAACTCACGGGCAGCTGATTTCTCAATATCTTTACACCTGTCCAATACTAGTACT
>NW_025231213.1:7898-11816 GCF_018294505.1 Triticum aestivum
TGATGGCCTTAATCATAGCTGCATCTCCCTGAGTAATTACTGACCTGGGCCTCTTCTGACAGTGAGCCCTCAAAAACGTCTGAAGCAGCCAGACATATGTATCTTCCGTCTCGTCAGACACAAGAGCACAACCGGATACCGTGGTGCAACGGTGGTTGTTCAGACCGACAAAAGGTATAAATGGCATGCCATACCTATTCATCCTGTATGTGATGTCGAAGACGGTCACATCACCATAGTCAATGTAGTCTCGACGTGATTGAGAATCACACCAAAATAGGTTTTTCAGCCTTCCTTCATCATCGACGGTGTGCTCAAAGAAGAAATCTGGATCCCTGTCTCTTCTGGTCGTCATGATCCCAATGGCAGTATCTGTATCACCTTGTGCAAGCAACTTCATTTTTTCTATAACACATGTTATAAAGCTTCTTCCTCCCAAAACCAGCCTTTGCATATGACCCGTACCTACTGACGAGACTATCATAAATCATATGTTTCCTGATTCCAACACCTGCCATAGTTAAGATCTTAGCTTTCTGAAATTCGTTTATCTGATTGTGAGATCGAAGAAACATGACTTCATCCAGTCTAGCTAGAACGTGACTGTGATCATCACTGAAACTGCTGACATACCAAACGTCACGCTCTCTATCAAGCTTCAAAGTTATATGTGCATCACAGAAGCAACGAGTCTCCGCAATGAGCCTGCGGGTCCTGCCTTCCATTATACAAAATTTTGCATGTCGTTTCCCAGATCTCGCACACAGATACTTTCTCAAGAGCATAGTTCCCTCAGGACCTTTCGAATATTTCAGCGAGTCCTTTCTTACGCCGAAACCACACTCCTTAGCATACTGGTTATAGAAAATGTAAACCTCTCCTAGTGACCTGAACATCTTCCTCATGACCTTTCAATGCCTGTCCAAGGAATCTTGCTGGTATTCATCAAATCCGATGTCAAAATTAAACAGATCATCAACAACATGCTCATCCTTCCCGCTAGGACCATCTACATCTCCCTGTAAATTAAGGCATCAAATCATATATGACAGTCAGTTATTATTTTAATATGTAATGTATGTAAGTTTCAAAACTTACATTGCTGGAGCTGTCATCGTGAGATGCATCAACATGCGATTTGTCACTTTCATCGTCCACAAAATTCCTCACAAAGTCCCCGTCCTCGTCCATCTACGCACATTTTTCAAAAATACATGTAGGCACTCATACTGTTAGTATGTCATTTCTTCTCCTATTTTTTTTAAACATTCCCGGAGTGCACTTTCAGCAAATGAAATCATCTATATCCATATCATCATCATTATCGTCATGTCGCTGCATAATGCAAAAATAACATGTAATTGTCCGTGCGGTTTATCGTATTTATTGTTTCTATCAAGATCACACTTACATTGCCACTCTAAGATTCATCGAAACTCATGTAGTTCTCCTCAGCAGGTTCATCCATATTCAGTGACGAGGTTCCGTTGTCGCCGTGTAATCATCGCCATCATAATCGCCCTCCTCCTCTATCTATACATGTTTAAGAAAATTCTAAGATCAATCGAACACCGTGTAACGTCATCCCTAAAATAAGTAGTTCATCAAGCACAACGACTATCGCACATAGGTTACTGTCGAACCAACCTCTTGCACGGCGGCGAGGATGTCAACTGGATCCATTTTGTCTGATGACGAACACGCTGACGGCGTGACGTTGCTGGCCGAACGAGGCAAGTGTCGACGGCGTCACGATGGTGCCCGGTGGTAGCAAGCGGAATCCGGGGAGGAAGGCGGCGCCGAAGAACACGGGTGGGCGGCCATCTAGGCGACGGCAAAGGAACGTGGCGGCAGCAGCAACGGCGCCGGGGCACGCGCGGCAGCTTCTTTGGGCGGCGACCCGAGCGACGTGGAGGGTGACGGTGACTACGAGACGGGGGCAACGTGGAGACGGCGTGGATGCATTCGGGGTTTAGGATTACGACGGCGGGCGTCGACGGCTCCCTTGACGTTTTTTTTTCATAACTGTCGACGCCAACGTGGAGACGTCGTGGGCGTACGGCGGCGACGTACAGCGATGCGTGCGGCATACGCGGGCGGGCGTACGGCGACGGGCGCGGCATACGCGGGCGGGCGTACGACGTCGCGCGCGGACGTACGACGTCGGGGGTATTCCTATACCCAATGTGAATGACCATCCTATCCATTATACGGTTTAGGGGGCGGGGGTTGTACCGAAGCACTCCCCAACAAATAAAAACCTTGGAATTCTGCAGAGGTTTATTTCAAGAGAGGTCTTGGCTGTAACAGATAGCAGCAAGAACATGCTAGGAAAATGCAGTTTTTGGAATTTCTATGGACTGAGCATCCGATTAAAGTATAGCTGTGAAGACGCAGACCGGAGGTTGCATTTCAAACTGAAGTCTAGATGATCAGCTTGGCATTGCACTGGAATCTCTTTTGTCTGCTACTGGTATACGCATGCATATCAATTAGAATGTTGAGTCGAGAACAAGAAAATTCAATGATTATCGAGGAACGACACGAAGCCTTCTTTCTCACACAAGTTAAATATCAACACCAGAGCTTTCTGAAACTTTGATCAAACCTATAATCTGAATAAAAATGCCAAAAGTGTGCTTTAATTTGAAACTTCAAACTTCCAATTGTTCTCAGATATGTATTGTGTTAGTTTTTAAAAATTATGTAAAACATTTGCCATTGGAATGGACAGCGCACGGCAACACACATCTTCATGTTCTACTAATATTCTTTGTACGAACGAAGAATAGGAATTTCACAAGCAATGCGTTGTGTTTAGTGCAATAGTCACGCGAGAACAAAAGATCAGGCATCATTTGTGTTTCTAATTCTTACGGTAATTTCATACTGGCAATACTCCAAACACAAAAACTGCCACAAGCAACAACATATTTGGTGCACCAAGAAGTTATGGTTCATGCACTGAAATTCGTCTCAGCCCGGTCTAATTAAGAACAAGGGTAGTTGTGGGGGTAAAAAGGTAAACACTTCTCATTACAGTCCATAACAAATGATGCCTGATCTTTTGTTTCCTCTCCAGGAGTTCGGAACGGTTCTTCCAAGCAGAAGTACCGAATAAGTAATAGGCATCAGATACGATTTTTCAGCAATACGCCCACTTGCCACTCAAAGACAACCTATTTTCAAGAAGAAAAATATGGAGCAGAGTATAAGATATTTGACATGCAGAGTGATCCAAGATGCATGTGAGTTGGGCACCTACCAACAGCTTGATACAAGGATGTCCAGATTGTTGGATGCCAGCTAGATTCAACTCTCGGTGTACCCGAATTTTTTCTGACTGCATGGTATGCATAACATAATTAAAACGTAAAGTACCAAATTGATCAATCAAAATGTACCAGCCAGATATAACAATAACGAATTGGCGGTAAGTGTACCACTTACCACCGGATAGCAAGACTTTCAGTGTAGGTTCACCATTACCACGCTGCTTGATATATAAATCGTCAGCACGGAGGTGCTCAAGATACAAATTCTGCCGCAGTACAAGGCTTACGAGGCCACAAACACCTCTGTGAATGAGTGTCCAAAAAAAGAGCTATGTAAACCAAGCAGTACTAGTTATTCAAAAAGGACTAGTAGATGGAAAAGAAATAATTCATCATGTGCCAAAGACTTCTCATTTGCAAAATTAATTCTTTTTGTAATGGCATGGAAGAACTCTAGTAGTACGCGACTTCATCAAGTGGAGCAGAAAAGGGAATATCAAATCAGTATTAAACAACAGATCAAGCAAGCTAGCTGATAGGGTAAAGAATGACTTACGTGACTATCATTTTCCTTAATATTGGGCTCATTCTCCCATCGGTAATGAGCTTTACTTGACGTGGAAAGGTCAGCCACTTCAAGAAT
>NW_025231214.1:0-8760 GCF_018294505.1 Triticum aestivum
AATTAATTAATTAATCCGGTTTAATTAAATTAATTAACTAGTTAAGTTTAATTAAACTGTAATTAGATTAACCTAAACCCTAATTAATTTAAATAGAGAATGACAGGTGGGTCCCACTGGACCCACATGTCAGGGTTGACTCAGTCAACCCCTGTTGACTGCTGACATCAGCATGACATCATGCTGACGTCATAAATCCATTTTTTGAATTAATTAAATAATTAATTAAATTCCAGAAATTGTTAAAATCTTTTAAAAATCATATCTTTTAATCCGTAACTCGGATTAAAATATTTTCAACATGAAAGTTGCTCAGAACGACGTGACGATTCCGGATACGCAGTCCGTTCGTCCGCCACACACCCCTAGCATACCGAACACGCAACTTTCCCCTCCGGTTCACCAGTCCGAAAACGCGAAACACCGGGAATACTTTCCCGGATGTTTCCCCCTTTCGTCGGTATCACCTACTATCGCGATTGGGCACACCTAGCATCGTTACTTGTCATGTCATGCATCGATATGCATTTGTTTGCATGGTATTCATTGTTTCTTCCCCCTCTTCTCTCCGGTAGACTACGAGACCGACGCTGCTGCTGCCCAGTTCGACTACGAAGTTGACGACCCCTCTCTCTTGCCAGAGCAACCAGGCAAGCCCCCCCCTTTGATCACCAGATATCGCCTATTCTACTCTATACTGCTTGCATTAGAGTAGTGTAGCATGTTACTGCTTTCATTAATCCTATTCTGATGCATAGCCTGACATTGTCGCTACATCTGTTGATACCTTACCTGCAATCCTAAATACTTGGTATAGGATGCTAGTTTATCATTGTTGGCCCTACCTTCGTGTCAGTCTGCCTTGCTATAATATTGGGCCGTGATCACTCGGGAGGTGATCACAGGTATATACTATACATACATACATACTATACAGATGGTGACTAAAGTCGGGTCAGCTCGAAGAGTACCCGCGAGTGATTCACGGATTGGGGGCTGAAAGGACCTTTGTCCCGACGGCCCTCTGTGTGGATCTTTGTGGCGGAGCGGCAGGGCAGGTTGAGACCACCTAGGAGACAGGTGGGCCTGGCCCTGTTCGGCGTTCGCGGATACTTAACACGCTTAACGAGATCTTGGTATTTGATCTGAGTCTGGCTATGAGCCTATACGCACTAACCATCTACGTGGGAGTAGTTATGGGTATCCCGACGTCGTGGTATCAGCCGAAGCACTTCAGACGTTAGCGACGGAGCGGCGCGCGCCGGATTGGAACGTAAGCCTGCTCTTGTATTAAGGGGGCTAGTTCTGCTTTCGGCCGCGTACGCAACGTGCAGGTGTGCTATGGGCGATGGGCCCAGACCCCTGTGCGCTTAGGTTTAGACCGGCGTGCTGGCCTCTCTGTTGAGCCTAGGTGGGGCTACGACGTGTTGATCTTCCGCGGCCGGGCATGACCCAGGAAAGTGTGTCCGGCCAAATGGGATCAAGCGTGTTGGGTTATGTGGTGCACCCCTGCAGGGAAGTTTAATCTATTCGAATAGCCGTGATCTTCGGTAACAGGACGACTTGGAGTTGTACCTTGACCTTATGACAACTAGAACCGGACACTTAATAAAACACACCCTTCCAAGTGCCAGATACAACCGGTGGTCGCTCTACCTCAGGGATATGAGGAGGGGATCGCCGGGTAGGATTATGCTATGAGATGTTACTTGGAGATGCTACTTGGAGGACTTCAATCTACTCTCTTATACTTGATGCAAGACGAAGGTGACCAGAAGCGTAGTCTTCGACAGGATTAGTTATCCCCCTCTTATTCTGGCATTCTGCAGTTCAGTCCACTGATATGGCCCCTTTACACATATACCCATGCATATGTAGTGTAGTTCCTTGCTTGCGAGTACTTTGGATGAGTACTCACGGTTGCTTTCTCCCCCCTTTTCTCCCCCTTTCCTTTCTTTCTGGTTGTCGCAACCAGATGCTGGAGTCCAGGAGTCAGACGCCACCGTCGACGACGACCCCTACTACACCGGAGGTGCCTACTACTACATGCTGCCCGCCGACGACGACCTGGAGTAGTTAGGAGGATCCCAGGCAGGAGGCCTGCGCCTCTTTCGATCTGTATCCCAGTTTGTGCTAGCCTTCTTAAGGCAAACTTGTTTAACTTATGTCTGTACTCAGATATTGTTGCTTTCGCTGACTCGTCTATGATCGAGCACTTGTATTCGAGCCCTCGAGGCCCCTGGCTTGTATTATGATGCTTGTATGACTTATTTTATTTGTAGAGTTGTGTTGTGATATCTTCCCGTGAGTCCCTGATCTTGATCATACACATTTGCGTGCATGATTAGTGTACGATTGAATCAGGGGCGTCACAAGTTGGTATCAGAGCCGACTGCCTGTAGGAATCCCCCTTCCACACTCCTTGGCCGAAGTCGAGTCTAGTCACTACAAAACTTTTACTAACATGGCTGTGTGCCTTACGGGCCCACGTCGCCATCGGGTGGTACTAGGATCTTTTACTCCTCGACCTTTGCTCTGGGACTCTGAACTCTTTTCTACCGGGTTAAACGAATTTACTAACTCTAACATTAGGATCCCGTTACCACGTTCACCCCGAAGTTGGATAAGACATAGTTATTCTGTAGGATAGCATTTTGAATAGTGCCCGTGTTGTCATTTGACTCCATTGAAACATCTTTGTTTTCAGATGGAACCCACGAGGCAGGTCGTGCGCCACACTGCGGCCATTGGTGCCTCAGGATCACCTGCTGTGCTAGCTGATATGATGACCTATCTGGGTTATCGCTGGCACCCTGAGTACACCGTCTACGAGGAGTACCAGGACTTTAACCAGGAGCAGTACCGTGCCATCGTCCACCTCTACACTCGGGAGTATGAGTCCACTACCGTGCTGCACACCGCTCATGGTGTTGGAGTGACCATCGAGATGGCAGTCCACGATGCGGCTCATGCTGCTCTGACACGTCTTCGTGGAGAGTATCAGGCATTGGACACTTCCCCTTTCAGGCACATTCCTATCGCATCTGACGTTGGTGCGGAGGGATACTACACTGCCGCCTACTCCACCGTCACCCGAGAGCCCTTCCACCATCAGCGCCTGGTTCTGCATGCTGATGGGCTGGACCGAGCTAACAGAGCTCTTCGCCACGAGTTGTACACCACTCGTCAGCACCTTTACAGGGCTCTGACGCTGTTGCACCCCTTTGTCCGGTCTGGACAGCTGCCGCGTTCTGCGATCTACCCAGCCAGGACCGTGATGCCCCACGGTGTCGGATGGCCAGAGGTGGGAGGCTACTCTCCCGCACTTGGTCCTCTTCTGCCACCTGAGCGTCGGGTTCTACACCAGAGTATCCGCGGCCCCCAGGCCACTGACGTGGAGGACTATCCGTTGCCTCACTACCAGCTGTCAGGTTACAGCTACCTTCACAGTACCTCCTGGGACTGATGTAGTCTTGCTCATTAGTCTTAGATGCACTCGCGAGCCTGCGTGCCGCCTATGATGACTTAGTCTATGTACGGAACTCTGTGTACTGAACTCTATGTCCGACCCCTTTTGTAAGTTATGCCGACTATCTATGTGGTATCTGTCGTGCTCCTTTCATTATGCATGTTTCATCATGAATGACTCTTGTCTATGCAAATTTCTCAATACTGAACTACCCCTGTTATATATTAGTAGGATGGTTAGACCAGCTGGTCGTGGTCGTGGTGGCAACTTCCCACCACCGCCTGAGTACATGGCTGGTATGATCCAACAGCTTGAGATGAATCGCCAGTTCATGGAAAACATGATGGCTCAGTTTCCTCGCCCCAATATGAACCAGCATCCAAACACAACAACTCTGCAGGATTTCATACGCCTCAACCCAAGTGTGTACCGCAGCTCAACCCAGCCGCTGGATGCTGATGACTGGCTCCGTGACATCACCTATGAAATGGAGTCTGCTGATGTAGCCCCTGCCAGCTATGTCACTTTTGCTTCCTTCTTCTTGAAGGGACCCGCAGCTCAATGGTGGGACAGCCATAGGCGTACTCTGCCAGTTGGGACAATCATCTCCTGGCCAGACTTTCAGGCTGCCTTCCGTGCCCGCTTCATTCCTCAGGGAGTCATGGACCGGAAGAAGCGTGAGTTTCGCAACCTCACCCAAGGCAACAAGACTGTTGAAGCTTATCAGCGGGAGTTTCTGGACTTGTCTCGCTATGCTGAAGAGGACATTGCAACTGATGCACGTAGGCAGGAGAAGTTCCGTGACGGCCTTCAAGCTGACATCAAGCTCGCACTTCTAGTGCACGACTTTGCTGATTTCGCCACCTTGGTGAATAAGGCCATCAATGTTGAGACTGGTCTTCAAGAACACCATAGCTCTCAAAGGCGCAACCGTGACACGGGCTCATCTTCGGGCCCGCCCTTGCAGAAGCGTAAGATATGGATCCCGAACAGCATGTACCGTCCAAATGCACCAGCCCCAAGGCAGTCTTACGCTGCACCTCGTCTGCCTACTGCTCCAACTAGGCTGCCAAGGCTTCCAGCTCCGCCACCCCAAGCTCCTGTTCCCACTCCCAATAATGGCCTGTGCTACAAGTGTGGTCAACCAGGTCACCGTGCTAGGGATTGCATTCAGAATCAGAATCAACTGGCCCTTCCAGCCACTGGCCGTGGAAACAACCAGGCCCGCAACAACAATGCCAAGTCTTATGGCCGTGTTCATGCCAACCACATTGATCTGAATGAAGCTCAAGACCAGCCTGCTACTGTGATGGGTACACTCCTCGTAAATTCAGTACCAGCATCCGTTTTATTTGATACAGGTGCATCGCATTCATTCATGTCAGAAGAATTTGCATACAAGCATGATGTTAAATTTGAGCAGATGAACACTTCGGTAGTGGTAAAAACCCCCGCGGGACAATGTCAGACCTCCATGGTTGGCATTGACGTCCCTGTGGAAATCGAAGGGTTGGAGTTTCGTGCCTCGCCCATTATACTGAAGTCGTCTAACATTGACCTCATTCTGGGAATGGATTGGTTAAAGGCGCATACTGCTTCTATCGTTTGCGCCACTAAGACCGTTCATCTGCTACACCCTTCTGATGAAATAATTAGCTATGATGCTCATCTGGTTCGGAATGCCGAGGCCAGGCTTTATGCCTTAAACGCATTGAACGTTGCACCACTCAAGGGCATTGAAAACATTCCCGTCGTGCGTGAATTCCTAGACGTCTTTCCTGAAGAACTCCCAGGGATTCCCCCTGCTAGAGCTGTCGAATTCGTCATCGACTTGAAACCAGGCACCACTCCTATAGCCAAGAGACCCTACAAGATGCCGCCGCATGAACTCCTTGAGCTTAAGGAGGAAATCGATAAATCTCTTCAAAGTGGTTTCATTCGCCCAAGTTGCTCTCCTTGGGGAGCACCTTCTCTCTTTGTCAAGAAGAAAGATGGGACAAACCGATTGGTCCAATACTACCGTCCTATAAATCAAGCTACCATTCAGAATAAGTATCCTCTTCCTCGGATCAATGATCTGTATGATCAATTGGCTGGATCATCAGTGTTCTCTAAACTCGACTTGAGGTTGGGTTACCATCAGATCCGTGTTCGTGAGGAAGATATCCCCAAGACCGCCTTTGTGACTCGTTATGGTTCATACGAGTACACCGTCATGTCTTTCGGCTTAACCAATGCTCCAGCCACCTTCTCTCGCCTGATGAACTATATATTCATGGATTACCTCGACAAGTTCGTCGTGGTTTATCTGGATGATATTCTGGTATTTTCCAAGAACGAAGAGGAACATGCTGAACATCTTCGCCTCGTGCTGGAAAAGCTACGAGAGCATCAACTTTATGCCAAGTTCTCCAAATGTGAATTCTGGCTTCCCGAAGTAACCTATCTCGGGCATGTCATCTCTAAGGATGGTATTGCCGTCAACCCTGAACGAGTTCAGGCTATTCTCGATTGGACTCCTCCGAAGAACGTTAAGCAAGTCAGAAGTTTTCTCGGTCTCGCCAGCTACTGCCGTCGATTCGTCGAGAACTTCTCCAAGATTGCCAGGCCTCTGACTAACCTATTGCATAAGGGCGTCAAGTTCCAATGGACAGATAAATGTCAGGAAAGTTTCCAGGCACTCAAGGACAAGTTGACTTCTGCCCCAGTACTAGCTCCACCTGATACTAAGAAGGACTTCGTCATTTACTGCGACGCTTCCCGTCAAGGATTAGGCTGTGTCCTAATGCAAGAGCGCAAAGTGGTTGCTTATGCCTCTCGTCAATTGCGCCCTCACGAAGAGAACTACCCAGTTCACGACCTCGAACTTGCTGCTGTCATTCATGCACTAAAACAGTGGCGACATTACCTACTCGGTAATCGTTGCGAGATCTTCACTGACCACCAAAGTCTGAAGTATCTATTTACTCAGCCAGACCTGAACCTCCGTCAGCAGAGATGGATGGAGACTGTTGCAGACTTTGATTTGGGTATTTCCTATACCCCAGGCAAGGCTAATGTAATGGCTGATGCCTTGAGCCGCAAGTCTTACTGCAACCACCTCCAGGTTCACAAAGTTCAGCCCTCACTTGTTGAAGAATTCAGAAAGCTAAACCTCCATATTGTTCCTCCGGGTGCACTCGCTCCCCCTCCCCCGGAGTTCCGCAAGATGAATCTCCGTGTTGTTTCCCAGGGTTCCCTCTATACCCTGGCTGTTGAACCCGATCTCGTGGGCACCATAAAGACAATGCAGGGATTTGACTCTGAAGTCTAGAAGATTAAGCAAGACCTCAAAGAAGGAGGTTCCTCATCCTTCACTATTGCTGATGATGGCGCCTTGTACTTCAAAGGCCGCCTAGTGGTGCCGTGTAAGAAGGAAAACCTGAATATGACCCAGGAGGTTATGAAAGAAGCTCATGATATGCCTCTATGTATCCATCCTGGTAGTACGAAGATGTATCAAGACATCCGCCAGAGATTCTGGTGGTCTAACATGAAGCAAGACATTGCTCGTTATGTTGCTGAATGTGACGTTTGCCGTCGTATCAAAGCAGCACATCAAAGGCCTGCTGGAACTCTACAACCTATCTCTATTCCTGAATGGAAATGGGACCATGTTGAAATGGACTTCGTCACTGGATTCCCCAAATCGCATAAAGGCAATGATGCTATTCTTGTCGTCATTGACCGACTTTCTAAAGTTGCACATTTTCTGGCTGTCAAGGAAACGATCACTGCTAGTCAGCTGGCAAACCTCTACATGACCAGAATTGTCTCGCTTCATGGTATTCCATTGGTTATCAGTTCAGACCGTGGCAGTTTATTCACTTCAAGATTCTGGGCAAGTTTCCAAGAAGCTATGGGCACTCATCTATCTTTCAGCACTGCTTTTCATCCTCAGTCACAAGGGCAAGTTGAACGTGTCAACCAAGTTCTCGAAGACATGCTTCAAGCTTGTGTTATTTCCTTCGGCAAGAAATGGGAGGAATCTCTTCCGTATGCCGAGTTCTCTTATAATAATAGCTATCAGGCTAGTCTGAAGATGGCCCCCTTCGAAGTGTTATATGGACAAAAGTGCCGAACCCCTCTGAACTGGTCAGAAACTGGGGAACGTCCACTCTTTGGTCCGGATATTATCCAACATGCCGAAGAGCAAGTCCGCATTATTCGCGAGAATCTCAAGACTGCTCAGTCACGCCAGAAGAGTAATTATGACCGTCATCATAAAGACATGGTCTATCAACCTGGCGAAAAGGCCTATCTTCGCGTTACACCAATGAAGGGTGCTCACCGCTTCGGGATCAAGGGAAAGCTAGCTCCTCGCTATATTGGCCCATTCACTATTCTGGAAAGGCGTGGAAAGGTGGCATATCAACTGGAGCTTCCATCGAACCTTTCTCAGGTTCACGATGTGTTCCACGTGTCACAACTTCGACGCTGCTTCAAGGACCCGATCCGAGCCGTGGACCATGAAGTGCTCGAATTGCAACATGACCTCTCCTATAAAGAGTATCCGGTCCGCATTCTCGACCAAGCTGAACGCCGCACACGTCAGAAGGCGATCAAGTTCCTCAAGGTCCAGTGGTCGAATCTCTCTGAAGACGAAGCCACCTGGGAACGCGAGGATCGCCTGCGTGATGAATACCCCGCACTGTTTCCTTCTACCTCCTAAAATCTCGGGACGAGATTTCTTGTAGTGGAGGAGATTTGTAACGCCCGGATAATCTTGCTACAGTAATCCCACGCTAATCATGGCACGTCATCCCGATTACTGTTGCTATCCTCGCAGTAATTCGAAACCGTTCAAATTCAAAATTCAAATTGATGAAAACAATAAAAATTTTCAAAATTTAAAATAAAATTGTTCGGTGGTTGTCAAATATTACAAAGGTAATTATGGTGAAGTAGACACATTTTTATAAAATGCATAAATATTTTAAATTGATTAAAACAGAAAGGAAAATAAATTTTAAAAAAAGGCAAAAACAACAGACACCCCCCTCCCCCCGCTGGGCCAAGTGGCCCAGCTGGCCTCCGCCGCCCGAACAGGCCGGCCCAACCGGCCAAAGGCCCAACCGGCCAACCCCCTCACTCCCCTTAACCCCTCGGTCCACACCCGACCGAACCCTAGCCGCAACCACTCCTCCCCCCCGATCCCCTTTCTCTCCCTCGCGCCGATCCGGATCGGCCCCGCCCGATCCCGGTCCCCCTCGTCCTCCCCTCATCGCCGGCGGCCCCGCCGCCCCGACACC
>NW_025231214.1:9372-11809 GCF_018294505.1 Triticum aestivum
AAAAAAAATAAAAATAATATTTATTAAATAAATAAATAATAATTAAATTAATTAATTAATTAAGGAATTAATTAAGTTAATTAATCATAATTAGATTAACCTAATTAACTAATTAGTTTAATTAAACTGTAATTAGATTAACCTAAACCCTAATTAATTTAAATAGAGAATGACAGGTGGGTCCCACTGGACCCACATGTCAGGGTTGACTCAGTCAACCCCTGTTGACTGCTGACGTCAGCATGACATCATGCTGACGTCATAAATCCATTTTTCGAATTAATTAAATAATTAATTAAATTCCAGAAATTGTTAAAATCTTTTAAAAATCATATCTTTTAATCCGTAACTCGGATTAAAATATTTTCAACATGAAAGTTGCTCAGAACGACGTGACGATTCCGGATACGCAGTCCGTTCGTCCACCACACACCCCTAGCATACCGAACACGCAACTTTCCCCTCCGGTTCACCAGTCCGAAAACGCGAAACACCGGGAATACTTTCCCGGATGTTTCCCCCTTTCGTCGGTATCACCTACTATCGCGATTGGGCACATCTAGCATCGTTACTTGTCATGTCATGCATCGATATGCATTTGTTTGCATGGTATTCATTGTTTCTTCCCCCTCTTCTCTCCGGTAGACTACGAGACCGACGCTGCTGCTGCCCAGTTCGACTACGGAGTTGACGACCCCTCTCTCTTGCCAGAGCAACCAGGCAAGCCCCCCCTTTGATCACCAGATATCGCCTATTCTACTCTATACTACTTGCATTAGAGTAGTGTAGCATGTTACTGCTTTCATTAATCCTATTCTGATGCATAGCCTGACATTGTCGCTACATCTGTTGATACCTTACCTGCAATCCTAAATACTTGGTATAGGATGCTAGTTTATCATTGTTGGCCCTACCTTCGTGTCAGTCTGCCTTGCTATAATATTGGGCCGTGATCACTCGGGAGGTGATCACGGGAATATACTATACATACATACATACTATACAGATGGTGACTAAAGTCGGGTCAGCTCGAAGAGTACCCGCGAGTGATTCACGGATTGGGGGCTGAAAGGACCTTTGTCCCGACGGCCCTCTGTGTGGATCTTTGTGGCGGAGCGGCAGGGCAGGTTGAGACCACCTAGGAGACAGGTGGGCCTGGCCCTGTTCGGCGTTCGCGGATACTTAACACGCTTAACGAGATCTTGGTATTTGATCTGAGTCTGGCTACGAGCCTATACGCACTAACCATCTACGTGGGAGTAGTTATGGGTATCCCGACGTCTTGGTATCAGCCGAAGCACTTCAGACGTCAGCGACGGAGCGGCGCGCGCCGGATTGGAACGTAAGCCTGCTCTTGTATTAAGGGGGCTAGTTCTGCTTTCGGCCGCGTACGCAACGTGCAGGTGTGCTATGGGCGATGGGCCCAGACCCCTGTGCGCTTAGGTTTAGACCGGCGTGCTGGCCTCTCTGTTGAGCCTTGGTGGGGCTGCGACGTGTTGATCTTCCGCGGCCGGGCATGACCCAGGAAAGTGTGTCCGGCCAAATGGGATCAAGCGTGTTGGGTTATGTGGTGCACCCCTGCAGGGAAGTTTAATCTATTCGAATAGCCGTGATCTTCGGTAACAGGACGACTTGGAGTTGTACCTTGACCTTATGACAACTAGAACCGGACACTTAATAAAACACACCCTTCCAAGTGCCAGATACAACCGGTGGTCGCTCTACCTCAGGGATATGAGGAGGGGATCGCCGGGTAGGATTATGCTATGAGATGTTACTTGGAGATGCTACTTGTAGGACTTCAATCTACTCTCTTATACTTGATGCAAGACGAAGGTGACCAGAAGCGTAGTCTTCGACAGGATTAGTTATCCCCCTCTTATTCTGGCATTCTGCAGTTCAGTCCACTGATATGGCCCCTTTACACATACACCCATGCATATGTAGTGTAGTTCCTTGCTTGCGAGTACTTTGGATGAGTACTCACGGTTGCTTTCTCCCCCCTTTTCTCCCCCTTTCCTTTCTTTCTGGTTGTCGCAACCAGATGCTGGAGTCCAGGAGTCAGACGCCACCGTCGACGACGACCCCTACTACACCGGAGGTGCCTACTACTACGTGCTGCCCGCCGACGACGACCTGGAGTAGTTAGGAGGATCCCAGGCAGGAGGCCTGCGCCTCTTTCGATCTGTATCCCAGTTTGTGCTAGCCTTCTTAAGGCAAACTTGTTTAACTTATGTCTGTACTCAGATATTGTTGCTTCCGCTGACTCGTCTATGATCGAGCACTTGTATTCGAGCCCTCGAGGCCCCTGGCTTGTATTATGATGCTTGTATGACTTATTTTATTTGTAGAGTTGTGTTGTGATATCTTCCCGTGAGTCCCTGATCTTGATCGTACACATTTGCGTGCATGATTAGTGTACGATTGAATCGGGGGC
>NW_025231215.1:0-2700 GCF_018294505.1 Triticum aestivum
ATCATGGTGCCCTGGCTCCATGGAGCACCAATTCAATGTCCAATATATACTGTATCAGTAGCGTTCTCCCTTACTGTTTGAAAACAACAGCTTGAAGTTATGATGGAGACGTAGTTGTGAAATGAGCAGCAGGGAGAGTGTCCAAGAATCAAATGGAGCATCTGAATTACCTGGGTGCTCATTGAAACAAATTGTGCAGAGATTAGTTCTACAGGAGCCATCGCACTACCAGACTTGAGTATGGTTATCCTGCCATCAAAACCAAATGGTTACTACAGGAGCATAACACTATAGAACACTTAAATGACAAAAAATGGGCGGTGCCAAACTTCTAGAGAGTATACTACTTATACTTGGTAAATCTATAATGCATTTCTTTGGATTGAACAATAATATCATAATCGAACCAATTTTTCTGCTGGTTAGCCTATTTCAGATTGTAAGCACATAATTGGTAAATCTATAATGCATTTCTTTGGACGAAAACAACCTATACTTTGATCCTAAGGGTACAACATGAATTACTTCTAGATAACTGATGCAAAGTATCAGTAGTTAGTGATATTTATACACATGGTCTGCTTATTCCCGTTCTTTTTCATTCATACATAATGAAATTTCAGCTACAAAGTACAACAGATCCGAAGAAGAAAAATAAAAATGCCACGAAACTACATGAACCATCTTAACTAATATAGATATAAGCCAAAAAATAATAGATGTACTGACAATGTCTAAATTAGCAGGTCACACAGTATTCAAAAGGATAAATATATAGCAATAGATAAGGCAAAGCACCACTGATAAAACACCATTACAGTATAGCAACTAAAAAGAAGAGGAAAATGAAATCCTCAGGAAAGGAAAAGGTCATTACCACACCTAATTGATGGTCTGCAGCATGAGTTCCAAGTGGATCCGTGAGGGATACACGGATTGCATCAACCAAGCCGTCCTTCAAGACAGCAAATAAAATATATCATGGAAGAACCAGAGGCATCAAATCACATAAAAGACATGGCATCAGCTTTCAGTCCACAAGGAGGTCGAGATTGAGATGGAGACGGACCTGTAGGGCATTGCCAGTCATGACGGACCTATATGCCCAGCTCTCTTGAATAAACTTCTTGGAACATAGTGTTTCTGAAAAAGCCACATAGATTTCAAGAATGAGTACGCCTTGACATCAAACCAAGAACAATTAGAAAATAAATGTTCTCATACCATATTGGAGTGAATGGTCCTAGGTACATGACACATATTGAGCAAATCCAAAGAATTTTATAAAATTGACAGACAACCATCTGATTATATGGACGGAAAGAGTAATATACTGGTATCCACTCCCTTGCGTATTTACATATTGAGAATATAGATATTGCAAGTCAGTATATCATCAGAAGATAGCAACAAAGAAAGTATTGGATAAGTGATGAGAAACCAATGACAAATGAATGATCCACTCTTACGGCCTCTCTTTCTCTTTCGACATTTCATGGTGACCTCCTATTTTGTCCCTCTCGAGCTGCAGGACACACACACATGCTAATCTTTATGTCAAGCTGCAAAGAAAGGGGGCGGCCAGCTAGGAGAAGGAGAAGGTGGCGGCGAGGACTGCAGCTGGATCCCAAATGAGCGGCTGGGCGAAGGAGGTGCCTAAAACTAATAACAATTTAAGTTGAGAAGGTGAAAATCAATTTTAATATACTAAATATAAATACATTGGTACCCAGGATCTAAAAGCAGAACACAAACCACTGTCTAGTCCCCCCAGCTCAACCACAAAAATAATGGGGGTGGGGGTGGGGGGTTGGGGGGTAACACGAATGCGCGGTGCAGCTCGTCCTCCCAACCAACAGCAAAAGCAGCCCAGGTTCCCCCAATTTCAACCACTGTAAATTGTAATTGGGGGAGGAAGAGCTAGCACGAATGCACACTGTTGCTGCCCCCAGTCAGTAGCAAGCATCCACCCTAGGCAGAGCTACTACCAATTACGCGCATTATCAATATAACTCAGAGGTAGCAGAGTTTTCTACTGAATGTATACATGTGTATAGTCACTCAGAGGTAGCAGAGTTTTGGAATTCGAAGCGTTTACAGAAGCTGAAACAGAACAATATATGTGTTTACATCAGGCTTATGATATTATGGCATGCCTTTTCTTCTCTATCAGTCGCAATAAACCTTTGATGGTTGATACTAAGATAAAGCACATGTTCCATCAGAAAATACTCCCCTTATAGTTCAGTCCATCAAAAACAATATATTCCATTTCATGCTTTCTCAATTATTTTTGGTATCAATACAATTGGATAAGAAGAATGTATGATAAAGGCTGGAAGATAACAATAACCTAAAAATAGAAGGTCCTCCAGAATCTAGAGTATTAACAGAGTAGCGCGATACAACTGATATGTAGAATTAGGCAGTAATATTAGTAGTGAAATAAGAATATGGTTATATCTCACATACAGAAAAATATATCAGAATCTGTTACGGGTGAACTGAAATATATCTGCAAACAGTTATATGATTTATCATTTCCATATCTGAAAAGAGGAGCTTACCCATCTTCTTCTTCCCAGCAACTCTGGAGGACTGCCAATCCAGCACCCTGCAAATGAACAGATCACATATCAAATTGAATCTGAAACGAATGAACATGACAGCGAAAAGGAAAATTCAGGTTGCGTCAGCTGT
>NW_025231215.1:4152-4631 GCF_018294505.1 Triticum aestivum
ATGTGAAGATGCTGATGGATCGCGTGGTACAGCTGGTTCGGGACGGTGTGACTGGCATGGATCTCTTGGAGGTTTTCCTTCGGAGGAGAATTCAGCCGCTTCAGTTTCGGAGTCACTGTATGTGGCTGTACTGCGGCACCGAGGACGATACTCGCGTCAACCCGGAGGCAGTCGACGACGCCATAGTGGAAAGGTGGATGGCCGCGATCACTGGGAACAAAGACAACCCTCGCGGATCCCGGAGGATTTCTCCACTTGACCACAATAGCGTTCCAGACAAGGTACATTTGCTCTGCTTTCCATTGTATATCTGTCGAATGTGTCTCTGTGATTTAGTCGATTGAGCTCTGTTTTGATATTTCCAGGCTCTTACCGAGCTATACTCAATGCCCAATGGCGCTCAGACTCCGACTGAGGAGGGGGAAGCCAGCGGGGGCGAGAGCCAGGAAGAGTGGGATTCAGACGCTGCAGAAGACGAC
>NW_025231215.1:7251-7845 GCF_018294505.1 Triticum aestivum
GAGTCCATTGCAAGGATGCCCGAGAAGATAAGCTAGCGGCTCTCCGAGTGGCCAACACCAAAAAACACGACTTCAGGTCCTTCATGGAAACTTTCATCGCTGCTGCTACACGGATTGCAGATGGTATTGACCTTGACGAGTTCGTTGCTCCATCCAGCCCTCTACAGGAGGGGTAAAAAACTTTCCTTGACTTTAAATTTGCCTCGGTATGCCGAGTGGAGTTGTAACCGATAAAACCTTAACAGGCTTAGTGCCTGAGCACTCTCGGTTCTTTTAGGTATCGACCTAAATTGGATTGGATGTTTGGATATGATTGCTCTTGGCTTGAATTGCCCTTTGCAGGTTAACAGCGAGATGCCGACTGCCGTCGACTTATTCCTTAGGCGAGCACTGGGCTGCAGCTAAGCCTCCGAGTGAGAGGTTTGCTCTTCACTCGGTAGGATTTCTTATACCTTAGGCGAGCACTGGGCTGCAGCTAAGCCCCCGAGTGAGAGGTTTGCTCTTCACTCGGTAGGATTTCTTATACCTTAGGCGAGCACTGGGCTGCAGCTAAGCCCCCGAGTGAGAGGTTTGCTCTTCACTCGGTAGGATTTC
>NW_025231215.1:10347-11805 GCF_018294505.1 Triticum aestivum
GGACCAGATCCCCTTCCTGGAAAGCTCGACCTCTCACATTTCTGGCGTAAAGGCGACGCAAGTCTTGCTGGTAGATGGTCGAGCGGATCAGAGCCATCTCCCTCTCCTCTTCTAGGAGGTCGACTGCATCTTGACGCGCTTGCTCAGCTTCTGCTTCATTGTATAGTTCAATTCGAGGAGCATTGTGAAGGAGATCACTCGGAAGGACTGCTTCTGCTCCATAGACCAGGAAGAAGGGGGTTCTTCCGGTCGACCGATTAGGCGTGGTTCGCAAACCCCAAAGCACTGAAGGGAGTTCGTCAACCCAAGCTCCAGCCGCATGCTTGAGATCTCGCATCAGTCGGGGCTTCAGACCCTTGAGGATTAATCCGTTGGCTCGTTCTGCCTGTCCATTCGACTGTGGATGGGCGACTGAAGCGTAGTCGACTCGTGTGCCTTGGGCGTTGCAGAAATCCTTGAATTCTTTCGAGTCAAAATTCGACCCATTGTCCGTGATAATACTGTGCGGGACCCCATATCTGAACGTCAGCCCTCTGATGAAGGAAACAGTAGTACCGGCGTCAAGTTTTTTGATTGGTTTAGCTTCAATCCACTTGGTGAACTTGTCGACTGCTACCAGTACATGCGTGAAACCGCTCCGACCTGTTCGCAAGGGACCGATCATGTCCAACCCCCATACTGCGAAAGGCCAGACGAGTGGAATGGTCTTCAGGGCTGACGCCGGTTTGTGTGACATATTGGAGTAGAACTGGCATCCTTCGCACTTGTCCACTATTTCTTTCGCCATCTCATTTGCCCTTGGCCAGTAAAATTCGGCTCGGTATGCTTTGGCTACAATGGTCCGAGAGGACGCATGGTGACCACAAGTCCCCGAGTGGATGTCATTGAGTATGACTCGACCTTCTTCTGGCGTTATGCATTTTTGTCCGACTCCCGTCGGGCTTTCTCTATACAACTTCCCATTGATAACGGTAAAGGCTTTGGATCGACGGACGATCTGCCGAGCCTCTTCCTCATCCTCTGGGAGTTCCTTTCTCAGAATATACGCGATGTATGGAATTGTCCAATCGGGAGTGACCACTAAAACTTCCATGACCAAGTCGACCACTGCCGGGACCTCAACCTCAGTCGAGTCTGTGGCACTCTTGGGTTGTGGAGCTTCCTCTGTGAAGGGATCTTCTTTGACTGACGGAGTGTGTATATGCTCCAAAAATACACCACTCGGAATGGCTTCTCTTTTGGAGCCTATCTTTGCCAGATCATCTGCTGCTTGATTTTTCAGTCGGGGGATGTGATGGAGTTCCAACCCCTCGAACTTCTTTTCCAGCTTCCTCACTGCATTGCAGTATCCAGTCATAGCTGGGCTTCTCACGTCCCACTCCTTCATCACTTGATTGACCACTAGATCTGAGTCGCCATAGACCATCAGGCGACGGACGCCGAGTGAGATGGCCATGC
>NW_025231216.1:0-11803 GCF_018294505.1 Triticum aestivum
GAATTTACTAACTCTAACACTAGGATCCCGTGACCGCGTTCACCCCAAAGATGGATAAGCCATAGTTGTTTCTTAGAATAGTATTTTGAATAATGCACACACTGTCATTTGACTCCTTTGAAACGTCCTTGCTTTCAGATGGAACCCACGAGGCAGGTCGTTCGCCACACGATGGCCATTGGTGCCTCGGGATCACCTGCGGTGCTAGCTGAGATGATGACCTATCTGGGTTATCGCTGGCACCCTGAGTTCACCGTCTACGAGGAGTTCCAGGACTTTAACCAGGAGCAGTACCGTGCCATCGTCCACCTCTACTCTCGGGAGTACGACTCCACTACTGTGCTGCACACCGCACATGGTGTTGGTGTGACCATCGATATGGCTGTCCACGATGCTGCCTATGCTGCTCTGACACGTCTTCGTGGAGAGTATCAGGAGTTGGACATCTCCCCTTTCAGGCACATTGCTATCGCCTCTGATGTTGGTACGGAGGGATACTATACTGCTGCCTACTCCACTGTCACCCGGGAGCCCTTCTACCATCAGCACCTGGTTCTGCATGCTGATGGACTGGATCGAGCTAACCGAGCTCTTCGCCACGAGATGTACACCACCCGTCAGCACCTTTACCGTGCTCTGACGCTGCTGCACCCCTTTGTCCGGTCTGGACAGGTACCGCGTTCTGCGATCTACCCAGCCAGGACCGTGATGCCCCACGGTGTCGGTTGGCCAGAGGTGGGAGGCTACTCTCCCGCACTTGGTCCTCTTCTGCCACCTGAGCGTCGGACTCTACACCTGAGTATCCGCGGGCCCCAGTCTGCTGACGTGGAGGACTATCCGTTACCTCACTACCAGCTGTCGGGCTACGATTACCTCCACAGTACCTCTTGGGACTGATGTAGGCTTGATTGTAGTATTAGTTGCAGTCGCCGCGAGCCTGTGTGCCGCCTATGATGTTTTAGGCTATGTCCTGAACTCTGTGTACTGAACTCTATGCATGACCCCTTTTGTAAACTATGCCGACTACTATGTAGTAGCTATCGTGCTCCTTTCAATTATGCATGTTTCATCATGAATGATTCTTGTCATTGCAACTTTTCTCAATGCTGAACTACCCCTGTTATATATTAGCAGGATGGTTAGACCAGGTGGTCGTGGTCGTGGTGGCGATGCCCCACCACCACCTGAGTACATGGCTGGTATGATCCAACAGTTTGAACTGAACCGCCAATTCATGGAAAATATGATGGCTCAGTTTCCTCGCCCCAATATGAACCAACAGCCAGCTCAAGTGACTCTTCAAGATTTCATACGCCTCAACCCAACCATCTACCGCAGCTCAACTCAGCCTCTGGATGCTGATGACTGGCTCCGTGACATCACCTATGAGATGGAGTCTGCTGATGTAGCCCCTGCCAACTATGTCAATTTTGCTTCCTTCTTGAAGGGACCCGCAGCTCAATGGTGGGACAGCCACAGGCGTACTCTGCCAGCTGGAACAATCATCACCTGGCCAGACTTCCAAGCTGCTTTCCGTGCCCGCTTCATTCCTCAAGGAGTCATGGATCGGAAGAAGCGTGAGTTCCGCAACCTCACCCAAGGCAACAAAACTGTTGAAGCTTATCAGCGGGAGTTTCTCGACTTGTCCCGCTATGCTGAAGAAGACATTGCAACTGATGCACGCAGACAGGAGAAGTTCCGAGATGGACTACAAGCTGACATCAAGCTCGCACTTCTAGTGCATGACTTTGCCGATTTCGCCACCTTGGTGAATAAGGCCATCAATGTCGAGACTGGTCTGCAGGAATACCAGAGCTCTCAGAGGCGCAACCGTGACACGGGCTCATCTTCGGGCTCACCCTCACAGAAGCGTAAGATATGGATCCCGAACAGCATGTATCGTCCAAATGCACCTGCTCCCAGGAAATCTTATGCTGCACCGCGTCTGCCTCCTCCACCATATAAGCAGTCAAAGCTACCAGCTCCCCCACCTGGGGCTCCTGTTCCCACTCCCGATAATGGTCTGTGCTTCAAGTGTGGTCAACCGGGTCACTTTGCCAGGAACTGCTATCAGAACCAGAATCAACTGGCCCTTCCAGCAGCTGGCCGTGGTAACAACCAGCCCCGCAACAACAATGCTAAGTCTTATGGTCGTGCTCATGCCAACCACGTTGATCTCAGCGAAGCTCAAGACCAGCCTGCTACTGTGATGGGTACACTCCTCGTAAATTCAGTACCAGCATCCGTTTTATTTGATACAGGAGCATCCCACTCATTCATTTCAGCAGAATTTGCATTCCTGCATGGCATTAATCACGAAGAGATAAACACTCCGCTAGTGGTACACACCCCTGCGGGCCAATGTCAAACCTCTATGGTTAGTCGCGATGTTACTGTTGAAATTGAAGGACTGGAATTTCTTGTCTCTCCCATCGTACTGAAGTCCTGTAGCATTGATCTCATTCTGGGAATGAATTGGTTAAAAGCGCATACTGCTTCAATCGTTTGCACCACTAAGGCCGTCCATCTGCTACACCCTTCAGATGAGATAGTTACTTACCAAGCCCATCTGGTGCAAAATGCCGAGGCAAGGCTCTATGCATTGAATGCATTGAACGCTGCACCACTCGAGGGCATTGAAAACATTCCCGTCGTGCGTGAATTCCTCGACGTCTTTCCTGAAGAACTTCCGGGGATTCCCCCTGCTAGAGCTGTCGAATTCATCATCGACTTGAAACCAAGCACCACTCCTATAGCCAAGCGACCCTACAAGATGCCGCCGCATGAACTCCTTGAGCTTAAGTAGGAAATCGACAAGTCTCTTCGCAAAGGATTCATTCGTCCAAGTTGCTCTCCTTGGGGAGCACCTTCTCTCTTTGTCAAGAAGAAGGACGGGACAAACCGGTTAGTTCAAGACTACCGTCCTATAAACCAAGCTACCATTCAGAATAAATACCCTCTTCCTCGGATCAATGATCTGTATGATCAACTGGCGGGTTCGTCAGTGTTCTCTAAGCTCGACTTGAGGTTGGGCTACCACCAGATCCGTGTTCGCGAAGAGGATATCCCAAAGACCGCCTTCGTGACTCGCTATGGTTCATACGAGTACACCGTCATGTCTTTCGGTTTAACCAATGCTCCAGCCACCTTCTCTCGTCTGATGAACTACATATTCATGGATTACCTCGACAAGTTCGTCGTGGTTTATCTGGATGATATCCTGATATTTTCCAAGAACGAAGAAGAACATGCTGAACATCTTCGTCTTGTGCTGGAAAAGCTACGAGAACATCAACTATATGCCAAGTTCTCTAAATGTGAATTCTGGCTACCCGAAGTAACCTATCTTGGGCATGTCATCTCTAAGGATGGTATTGCCGTCAACCCCGAGCGAGTTCAGGCTATTCTTGATTGGACCCCTCCCAAGAACGTTAAGCAAGTCAGAAGTTTTCTCGGTCTCGCCAGCTATTGCCGTCGATTTGTCGAGAACTTCTCCAAGATCGCCAGGCCTCTGACTAACCTGTTGCATAAGGGCGTCAAGTTCCAATGGACAGACAAATGTCAGGAAAGTTTCCAGGCACTCAAAGACAAGTTGACTTCTGCCCCAGTTCTAGCTCCACCTGATACTAAGAAGGACTTTGTCATTTACTGCGACGCTTCCCGTCAAGGATTAGGCTGTGTCCTAATGCAAGACCAGTGATTGCTTATGCCTCTCGACAATTGCGCCCTCACGAAGAGAACTACCCAGTTCACGACCTCGAACTTGCTGCCGTCATTCATGCGCTGAAGCAGTGGCGACATTACCTTCTCGGTAATCGTTGCGAGATCTTCACTGACCACCAAAGTCTGAAGTATCTGTTTACTCAGCCAGATCTGAACCTCCGTCAGCAGAGATGGATGGAGCTTGTTGCAGACTTTGACTTGGGTATTTCCTATACGCCAGGCAAGGCTAATGTAATGGCTGATGCCTTGAGCCGCAAGTCTTACTGCAACCACCTCCAGGTTCACAAAGTTCAGCCCTCGCTTGTTGAAGAATTCAGGAAGCTGAACCTCCATATTGTTCCTCCGGGTGCACTCGCTCCCCCTCCTAAGGAGTTCCGCAAGATGAACCTCCGTGTTGTTCCCCAGGGTTCCCTCAATACCCTGGTCGTCGAACCAGATCTCCTGGACTCCATCAAGAGAATACAGGGATATGACTCTGAAGCCCATAAGATTAAGCGCTACCTCGCAGAAGGAAAACCCTCATTCTTCTCTATTGCTGAAGATGGCACCTTATACTTCAAGGGCCGCCTAGTGGTGCCATGTGCAGAGAAAAACCTGGATATGACACAGGAAGTTATGAAAGAAGCTCATGATACGCCTCTATGTATCCATCCTGGTAGTACAAAGATGTACCAAGATATCCGTCAGAGATTCTGGTGGACTAATATGAAGCAAGACATTGCTCGTTATGTTGCTGAGTGTGACGTTTGCCGTCGTATCAAAGCAGAACATCAAAGGCCTGCTGGAACTCTGCAACCTATCTCTATTCCTGAATGGAAATGGGACCATGTTGAGATGGACTTCGTCACTGGATTTCCCAAATCGCAAAAAGGTAATGATGCTATTCTTGTCGTCATTGACCGGCTTTCCAAAGTTGCACATTTCCTGGCAGTCAAAGAAACGATCACTGCTAGCCAGTTGGCAACGCTCTATATGTCCAGGATTGTTTCACTCCACGGTATTCCATTGGTTATCAGTTCAGACCGTGGTAGCTTATTCACTTCAAGATTCTGGGCAAGTTTCCAAGAAGCTATGGGAACTCATCTGTCATTCAGTACTGCGTTTCATCCTCAATCGCAAGGACAAGTTGAACGCGTCAATCAAGTTCTCGAAGACATGCTTCGAGCTTGCGTTATTTCCTTCGGCAAGAAATGGGAGGATTCTCTCCCGTATGCTGAGTTCTCTTATAATAATAGCTATCAAGCTAGTCTGAAGATGGCCCCCTTCGAAGTGTTATATGGACGAAAGTGCCGAACCCCTCTGAACTGGTCAGAAACTGGGGAACGTCCACTCTTCGGTCCGGATATTATCCAAGATGCCGAAGAACAAGTCCGCATTATTCGCGAGAATCTCAAGACTGCTCAGTCACGTCAGAAGAGTCAGTATGACCGTCATCATAAAGACATGGTCTATCAACCTGGCGAAAAGGCTTATCTTCGAGTCACACCTATGAAGGGTGCTCATCGCTTCGGGATCAAGGGCAAACTAGCTCCTCGCTATATTGGCCCATTCACTATTCTCGAAAGGCGTGGAAAAGTGGCATACCAACTGGAACTACCGCCGAACCTTTCTCAGATTCACGATGTGTTCCCTGTGTCACAGCTCCGCCGTTGCTTCAAGGATCCAATCCGAGCGGTGGATCACGAAGTGCTCGAATTGCAGCAAGACCTCTCCTATAAGGAGCATCCGGTCCGCATTCTCGACCAAGCTGAACGCCGCACACGTCAGAAGGCGATCAAGTTTCTCAAAGTCCAGTGGTCGCACCATTCTGAAGATGAGGCCACTTGGGAACGAGAGGATCGTCTGCGCGAAGAATACCCCGCACTGTTTCCTTCTACCTCCTAAATCTCGGGACGAGATTTCTTGTAGTGGAGGAGATTTGTAACACCCTGGGAATCATGCTACAGTAACTCCCTGTGATTAAGCTAATCATGTTGCTAAACAGGGCTTGATCACATTTGAATCACCTTCCTTTCTAACTCCTAGTTCAAACTTCAAATATAATTAAAGTGAAAAATAAAAGTTTTCAAAAACTCAAACAAAAATGTTCAGTGGGTGCCAAATATTACACTGGTAATTATGGTGGAGAGAACACATTTTTATAAAATGCCTAAATGCTTTAAATGAAATAAAACAGAAAAGGGAATAAGCAAATAAAAAGAAAACAGAAACAGTCAGAGAAAAAGAAAAAAAGGAGCAGGCCTCCCCCCCCACTGACCCGGATCCGCTCACTCCCTCGGCCTCTGCGCCTCTCCCCCGGATCCGCGCCGCTCTCCTCTTCCCCATGCCCGACGCGCTCGCCGCCGTTCACCGTCGTTCACACGGCCACCGTACCCACCTCGCCGCCCCAAGGTGTCTCCAAGGACCGCCGTCGCCCGCTGCATCGTCTGGTGCATCCCGTTGGAGACCGGAGCCCCTACAACGAGCACACCGAGCTCGTCTTCCCCGCACGGCCGCCGTCGATCGCCGCCCCGTTTCGCCTCCGACGAGCCTCCCCGAGCACGCTGCCGTCCCCCTACAGCCGCGCGGTGAGCTCCTCTACCTCCTCCCCCTCTCCGCTAGCTCGCCCGCGCTCCGTAGCTGCCCCCCCACGCGCGCCCGAACGCCGCGCCGCGAGGCTCGCCGCCGGCGGGTCTCCGGTGACCAAATGGTCACGGGGTCAAGCCCGTTACACTCCCCGCCGTTTGTAGATGCCCCCCAGCCCCTCCGCTTTTTCGATAGCTCGCCGTAGCCATGTCTCCGTCGAGCACCCGTGCGCGCCGCCGCCTCCGCCGCTCGCCGGCGCCGATTCCGGCCAAGTCCGGCGAAGCCCCGGCCACCACTGGATGCGGCGCTGCGAGTTCTTTCGAATGGGCCTAGCCCCGTTCCTCCCCGAGCCCCGTAGCGCGATTCCGGCCAACTCCGGCGAGGGACCGCCGCGGTTTTGGTCGCCGGAGTTGCGCCGGCGCCGGCCGCCGACGTGGCTGGCCTGGCCCCACCCCCAGTGTCCCTGCCAGTGGCCCCCACGGGCCCCAGTTGACTGGGTTGACCCAGTCAACTGCTGACTGGGCAGGCCCAGTCACTGACATGCGGGCCCCGCCGCAAAAATTAAAAAAAAAGAAAAGAAAAAGAAAATGTTTTATAAATAAAAATAATTAGTTTAATTAATCTCTCACTGACAGGTGGGCCCAGTAGTTAATTAACTAAAAAACTAATTAGTTAATCCTCTGTTAACCCACTGTCTATGACAGGTGGGTCCCCCTTGTCAGTTTGACCAGTCAACCCGGACTGTTAACCGCTGACGTCACTCCTACGTCATGCTGACGTCATATCCCTTTTTCTGTTAATTAAATAATTCCAGAAATTCAAATAAACTTTGAAAATTCATATCTTTTAAACCGTAACTCGGATGAAAATGTTTTCTATATGAAAGTTGCTCAGAACGACGAGACGAATCCGAATACGCAGTCCGTTCGTCCACCACACCTCCCTAACCTATCGAACTAGCAACTTTCCCCCTCCGGTCCGTCTGTCCGAAAACGTGAAACATCGGGAATACCTCCCGGATGTTCCCCCCCTTCACCGGTACCACCTACTGTCGCGTTAGGGCACCCCTAGCACCGCTCATTGTCATGTCACGCATCGTCATGCTTATGTTTGCATTGTATTTACTGTTTCTTCCCCCTCTTCTCTCCGGTAGACTAGGAGACCGACACTGCTGCTGCCCAGTTCGACTACGGAGTCGACGACCCCTCCTACTTGCCAGAGCAACCAGGCAAGCCCCCCCCTTTGATCACCAGATATCGCCTACACTAATCTCTACTGCTTGCATTAGAGTAGTGTAGCATGTTACTGCTTTTCGATATCCTATTCTGATGCATAGCCTATCCTTGCTACTATTGTTACTACCTTTACCTGCAATCCTACATGCTTAGTATAGGATGCTAGATTTCCATCAGTGGCCCTACATTCTTGTCCGTCTGCTGTGCTATACTATCGGGCCGTGATCACCTGGGCGGTGATCACGGGCATATACTTATATACTATATACATGACACATGTGATGACTAAAGTCGGGTCGGCTCGTAGGAGTACCCGCAAGTGGATCTTTGTGGCGGAGCGACAGGGCAGGTTGAGACCGCCTAGGTAAGAGGTGGGCCTGGCCCTGGTCGGCGTTCGCGGATACTTAACACGCTTAACGAGATCTTGGTATTTGATCTGAGTCTGGCCATTTGGTCTATACGCACTAACCATCTACGTGGGAGTAGTTATGGGTATCCCGACGTCGTGGTATCAGCCGAAGCCTTCGTGACGTCAGCGACTGAGTGGCGCGCGCCGTGTTGGACCGCTTTGACGTAACCGCCGTGATCGTGTGGGTTGCTAGGTCTGCTCGCGGCCGCGTTCTCAACGTGCAGGTGTGCATAGGGCGATGGGCCCAGACCCCTGCGCGCTTAGGATTAGACCGGCGTGCTGACCGCTCTGTTGTGCTTAGGTGGGGCTGCGACGCGTTGATCTTACGAGGCCGGGCATGACCCAGAAAAGTGTGTCCAGCCAATTGGGATCGAGCGTGTTGGGTTATGTGGTGCACCCCTGCAGGGAAGTTTATCTATTCGAATAGCCGTGTCCCTCGGTAAAAGGACGACCCGGAGTTGTACCTTGAGCTTATGACAACTAGAACTGGATACTGAATAAAATACACCCTTCCAAGTGCCAGATACAACTCGGTGATCGCTCTCTAACAGGGCGACGAGGAGGGGATTGCCGGGTAGGTTTATGCTATGCGATGCTACTTGGAGGACTTCAATCTTCTCTCTTCTACATGCTGCAAGATGGAGATGTCCAGAAGCGTAGTCTTCGCCAGGGCTAGCTATCCCCCTCTTATTCCGGCATTCTGCAGTTCAGTCCACTGATATGCCTCTTTACACATATACCCATGCATATGTAGTGTAGCTGCTTGCTTGCGAGTACTTTGGATGAGTACTCATGGTTGCTTTTCTCTCTCCTTTCCCCTTTCTATACCGGATTGTCGCAACCAGATGCTGGAGTTCAGGAGCCAGACGCCACCGTCGACGACGACACCTACGGCACTGGAGGTGCCTACTACTACGTGCAGGCCGCTGACGACGACCAGGAGTAGTTAGGAGGTCCGAGGCAGGAGGCCTTGCCTTTTCGATCGTTGCTACTTTTGTGCTAGCCTTCTTAAGGCAAACTTGTTTAACTTATGTCTGTACTCAGATATTGTTGCTTCCGCTGACTCGTCTATGATCGAGCACTTGTATTCGAGCCCTCGAGGCCCCTGGCTTGTATTATAATGCTTGTATGACTTTTTTATGTTTTAGAGTTGTGTTGTGATATCTTCCCGTGAGTCCCTGATCTTGGTCGTACACATTTGCGTGCATGATTAGTGTACGGTCAAATCGGGGGCGTCACAAGTTGGTATCAGAGCCGACTGCCTGTAGGAACCCCCCTTCCACACTCCTTGGCCGAAGTCGAGTCTAGACATTACAAAAACTTTTACTAACATGGCTGTGTGTCTTATGGGCCCACGTCGCCATTGGGTGGTACTAGGATCTTTTACTCCTCGACCTTTACTCTGGGACTCTGAACTCTCTTCTACTCGGGTTAAATGAATTTACTAACTCTAACACTAGGATCCCGTGACCGCGTTCACCCCAAAGATGGATAAGCCATAGTTGTTTCTTAGAATAGTATTTTGAATAATGCACACACTGTCATTTGACTCCTTTGAAACGTCCTTGCTTTCAGATGGAACCCACGAGGCAGGTCGTTCGCCACACGATGGCCATTGGTGCCTCGGGATCACCTGCGGTGCTAGCTGAGATGATGACCTATCTGGGTTATCGCTGGCACCCTGAGTTCACCGTCTACGAGGAGTTCCAGGACTTTAACCAGGAGCAGTACCGTGCCATCGTCCACCTCTACTCTCGGGAGTACGACTCCACTACTGTGCTGCACACCGCACATGGTGTTGGTGTGACCATCGATATGGCTGTCCACGATGCTGCCTATGCTGCTCTGACACGTCTTCGTGGAGAGTATCAGGAGTTGGACATCTCCCCTTTCAGGCACATTGCTATCGCCTCTGATGTTGGTACGGAGGGATACTATACTGCTGCCTACTCCACTGTCACCCGGGAGCCCTTCTACCATCAGCACCTGGTTCTGCATGCTGATGGACTGGATCGAGTTAACCGAGCTCTTCGCCACGAGATGTACACCACCTGTCAGCACCTTTACCGTGCTCTGACGCTGCTGCACCCCTTTGTCCGGTCTGGACAGGTACCGCGTTCTGCGATCTACCCAGCCAGGACCGTGATGCCCCACGGTGTCGGTTGGCCAGAGGTGGGAGGCTACTCTCCCGCACTTGGTCCTCTTCTGCCACCTGAGCGTCGGACTCTACACCTGAGTATCCGCGGGCCCCAGTCTGCTGACGTGGAGGACTATCCGTTACCTCACTACCAGCTATCGGGCTACGATTACCTCCACAGTACCTCTTGGGACTGATGTAGGCTTGATTGTAGTATTAGTTGCAGTCGCCGCGAGCCTGTGTGCCGCCTATGATGTTTTAGTCTATGTCCTGAACTCTGTGTACTGAACTCTATGCATGACCCCTTTTGTAAACTATGCCGACTACTATGTAGTAGCTATCGTGCTCCTTTCAATTATGCATGTTTCATCATGAATGATTCTTGTCATTGCAAATTTTCTCAATGCTGAACTACCCCTGTTATATATTAGCAGGATGGTTAGACCAGGTGGTCGTGGTCGTGGTGGCGATGCCCCACCACCACCTGAGTACATGGCTGGTATGATCCAACAGTTTGAACTGAACCGCCAATTCATGGAAAATATGATGGCTCAGTTTCCTCGCCCCAATATGAACCAACAGCCAGCTCAAGTGACTCTTCAAGATTTCATACGCCTCAACCCAACCATCTACCGCAGCTCAACTCAGCCTCTGGATGCTGATGACTGGCTCCGTGACATCACCTATGAGATGGAGTCTGCTGATGTAGCCCCTGCCAACTATGTCAATTTTGCTTCCTTCTTGAAGGGACCCGCAACTCAATGGTGGGACAGCCACAGGCGTACTCTGCCAGCTGGAACAATCATCACCTGGCCAGACTTCCAAGCTGCTTTCCGTGCCCGCTTCATTCCTCAAGGAGTCATGGATCGGAAGAAGCGTGAGTTCCGCAACCTCACCCAAGGCAACAAAACTGTTGAAGCTTATCAGCGGGAGTTTCTGGACTTGTCCCGCTATGCTGAAGAAGACATTGCAACTGATGCACGCAGACAGGAGAAGTTCCGAGATGGACTACAAGCTGACATCAAGCTCGCACTTCTAGTGCATGACTTTGCCGATTTCGCCACCTTGGTGAATAAGGCCATCAATGTCGAGACTGGTCTGCAGGAATACCAGAGCTCTTAGAGGCGCAACCGTGACACGGGCTCATCTTCGGGCTCACCCTCACAGAAGCGTAAGATATGGATCCCGAACAGCATGTATCATCCAAATGCACCTGCTCCCAGGAAATCTTATGCTGCACCGCGTCTGCCTCCTCCACCATATAAGCAGTCAAAGCTACCAGCTCCCCCACCTGGGGCTCCTGTTCCCACTCCCGATAATGGTCTGTGCTTCAAGTGTGGTCAACCGGGTCACTTTGCCAGGAACTGCTATCAGAACCAGAATCAACTGGCCCTTCCAGCAGCTGGCCGTGGTAACAACCAGCCCCGCAACAACAATGCTAAGTCTTATGGTCGTGCTCATGCCAACCACGTTGATCTCAGCGAAGCTCAAGACCAGCCTGCTACTGTGATGGGTACACTCCTCGTAAATTCAGTACCAGCATCCGTTTTATTTGATACAGGAGCATCCCACTCATTCATTTCAGCAGAATTTGCATTCCTGCATGGCATTAATCACGAAGAGATAAACACTCCGCTAGTGGTACACACCCCTGCGGGCCAATGTCAAACCTCTATGGTTAGTCGCGATGTTACTGTTGAAATTGAAGGACTGGAATTTCTTGTCTCTCCCATC
>NW_025231217.1:0-11802 GCF_018294505.1 Triticum aestivum
CATCAGATTGACTTAATTCCCGGTGCTTCACTGCCAGACCGTGTGCCATACCGTACCAATCCAGAGGAGACGAAGGAGATTATGCGTCAAGTACAAGAGCTTCTTGACAAAGGTTATATACGCGAATCCCTTAGAACTTGTGTTGTTCCTATTATTCTAGTGCCGAAAAAGGATGGTACATCGCGTATGTGTGTTGATTGTAGAGGCATTAATAATATTACTATTCATTATCATCATCCTATTCCTAGGCTAGATGATATGCTTGATGAATTGAGTGGCTCTTCAATATTCTCCAAAGTTGATTTGCATAGTGGATACCATCAAATTCGTATGAAATTGAGGGATGAATGGAAAACAACAATTAAAACTAAGTTTGGATTATATGAGTGGTTAGTCATGCCTTTTGGGTTACCTAATGCACCTAGTACTTTCATGAGATTAATGAACGGAGTTCTACGTGCTTTCATTGGATGATTTGTGGTAGTTTACTTTGATGACATATTGATTTATAGCAGATCTTTGGAGGAACATTTGGAACATTTACGTGTTGTTTTTATTGCTCTTCGTGATGCACGTTTGTTTGGTAACCTTGGGAAGTGCACCTTTTGCACCAACCGAGTGTCTTTTCTTGGCTATGTTGTTACTCCACAGGGAATTGAAGTTGATAAAGCCAAGATTGAAGCTATTGAGAGTTGGCCGCAGCCCAAAACGGTCACACAAGTGAGGAGTTTTCTTGGCCTCGCTGGATTCTATAGGCATTTTGTGAGAGATTTCAGCACCATTGCTGCACCTCTCAATGAGCTTACAAAGAAGGATGTGCCTTTTGTTTGGGGTACCGCACAGGAAGAAGCCTTCACGGTGTTGAAAGATAAGTTGACACATGCTCCTTTACTCCAACTTCCTGATTTTAATAAGACTTTTGAGCTTGAATGTGATGCTAGCGGAATTGGATTAGGAGGTGTGTTATTACAAGATGGCAAACCTTTTGCATACTTTTCTGAAAAATTGAGTGGGCCTAGTCTGAATTATTCTACTTATGATAAAGAATTATATGCTCTTGTTCGGACTTTAGAGACATGGCAACATTATTTATGGCCCAAAGAATTTGTTATACATTCTGATCATGAATCTTTGAAACATATTAAAAGTCAAGCTAAACTGAATCTTAGACATGCTAAATGGGTTGAATTCATTGAGACTTTCCCTTATGCTATTAAACACAAGAAGGGTAAAGAAAATGTTATTGCTGATGCATTGTCTCGTCGCTATACTATGCTTTCACAACTTGACTTCAAAATATTTGGTTTGGAGACCATCAAAGATCAATATGTGCATGATGCTGATTTTAAAGATGTATTGCAGAATTGTAAAGAAGAGAGAACATGGAACAAGTTCGTCGTTAATGATGGATTTGTGTTCCGTGCTAACAAGCTATGCATTCCAGCTAGCTCTATTCGTCTTTTGTTGTTGCAGGAGGCGCATGGAGGGGGATTAATGGGACACTTTGGCGTGAAGAAGACGGAGGACGTACTTGCTACACATTTATTTTGGCCAAAGATGAGACGGGATGTTGAGCGTTTTATTGCTCGCTGCACTACATGTCAAAAAGCTAAGTCACGACTCAATCCTCATTGTTTATATATGCCTTTGCCTGTACCTAGTGTTCCTTGGGAGGATATATCTATGGACTTTGTTTTAGGTTTACCTCGAACAAAGAAGGGGAGGGATAGCATATTTGTTGTCATGGATAGATTCTCGAAAATGGCACACTTTATACCATGTCATAAAAGCGATGATGCCGTTAATGTTGCTGATTTGTTCTTTCATGAAATTATTCGCTTGCATGGTGTGCCCAATACTATTGTTTCAGATCGTGATATTAAATTTCTTAGTCACTTTCGGAGATGTTTATGGGCTAAATTGGGGACTAAACTGCTTTTTAGTACTACTTGTCACCCCCAAACTGATGCACAAACTGAAGTAGTCAATAGAACATTGTCTACTATGCTTAGGGCTGTTTTGAAGAATAATAAGAAAATGTGGGAAGAATGCTTGCCTCATATTGAATTTTCTTATAATCGTTCATTGCATTCTACTACTAAGATCTGCCCTTTTGAAATTGTGTATGTTTCCTACCTCCTGCACCTATTGATTTGTTGCCTCTTCCATCTTCGGAGAAGGTTAATTTTGATGCTAAACAACATGCTGAATTGATTTTAAAAATGCATGAGTTAACTAAGGAAAACATTGAGCGTATGAATGCTAAATATAAACTTGCTGGAGATAAGGGTAGAAAACATCTTGTGTTTGCACCTGGAGATCTTGTTTGATTACATTTGCGTAAGGATAGATTTCCTGATTTGCGCAAATCAAAGTTAATGCCACGTGCTGATGGCCTTTTAAGGTGTTGGAGAAAATAAATGATAATGCATATAAACTTGAGCTGCCTGCAGAATTTGGGGTTAGTCCCACTTTTAACATTGCAGATTTGAAGCCTTATTTGGGTGAGGAAGATGAGCTTCCATCGAGGACGACTTCATTTCAAGAAGGGGAGGATGATGAGGACATCAATACCATTGTTACACCCACAACCCCTACTGCTACATATATTGGACCAATTACTAGAGCTCGCGCACGCCAATTAAATTATCAGGTACTTTCGTTTCTTGGTAATTATTCTAATGTTCATGAGAATATGATGCTGCCTAAATTGGATACATTTGTTTTGCTTACAAATGAAGGGCCTAGCTTGGAGAAGGATGAACATTGGCGCAAGAACAAGCATGGAGATGATGGCATGCGCAAGGGGAACAAGAACGGAGTTACAAGTGATGATTTCAGGACTTTGAAGCCACCATAATGAGTGCATGAAGCCTTGGACGAAATATACAAGATGCCACTTCATAAATTTCGTCCAGAGACTATTCTAGGTGCTGCGTCACCTTATTATTGGGCCAGGCCCATGTAATTTCGAAATACATAAGTATAGGCTATTTTTTGAGTCCGTATGTGTGGGCAAACAAGAGATAGTGTTAGTTTCGGACCCCTCTACCAAGGGCCACGAAATTCACCCCCTCTTCCTCCATATATACAGCCCTTAGGGCACCATTTAGACTTTGGGTTTTGTTTAGATTAAAGTTCACCATAGCTGCAACTTCGCGTACTTCGTTTGTGTTCAACGACCAGACAAAGACGTCACAGAACCCCACCTTGATCAATAAAGCTTTCATCTTATATTCGCAATATCCAGATTGCAATCTCAGTTTCTTGCTTGTTCTTCGTTTGCTCGCAGGAAACAGACCCTCGTGGTCAGGTTGATCGTGCTCCGGCATGGTCAATAACCACTCGGAGTTGGTTTAGCGATTGCTAAGGCGCGACGTCCTCGCACGTTCGTAGTCGGATCATCAAAGTCAACTTCCACCAAAGCGATATCCGTCATCTCATCGGAAGACGGGACACCTTTGCCTCTATCACATAGCACATACTCCTTCCCTTTCATCTTGAGGCTATAGTGATTGGTACGCCCATTGTGGATGACACCACGGTCGTATTGCCATGGTCGACCAAGAAGGAGGTGGCAAACGGTCATTGGGACCACATCACACTCCAAAGTGTTCTCATATGCACCAATTTTGAAGGAGACTTGGACCGTATGCTCAACTCGTATAGTGCCGGAGTCACTTAGCCATTGAACCTTGTAGGGTTACGGGTGCTTCTTCTTGACCATTTGAAGCTTGGAGCATAGTTCTTCGCTTGCCAAGTGGTGGCAACTACCTCCATCGATGATGACCTTGACGGACCTTCCATTGATGCCGGCCTTGGTGTGGAAGATGTGGCATCGTTGGTCTTCTTGTTGATGTTGAAGAGTCAAGACCTTGGAGACAACGAGAGCGGGGCTCGTATCTTCATCACAAAAGACTTGATCATCTTCATCCTCGTTCACGCACCGGTGCATGGCCACTTGCTCAAGAGCTTCCATTTCATCTTCACTCATTGAGTCGTAGGTGCCATCATCGTTGAGGATCATGGTGCGCTTGTTTGTGCATTTGTAGGACTTGTGGCCTCGGCCGCCGCAAGTGAAACATTTGAAGGAGCTTGTCTTGACGGTCTCGTCGGTCGGAGTAGATGAAGAAGCACGCGGCTTGAAGTTGCTTGTAGTAGGAGGAAGACGACTTGAACTTGCCGACGTTTTCTTGTAACTTGACTTGTCGTCATTGCTTGGAGAAGGCTTGGTTGATGTAGATGTTGGAGGAGTTGTTGAAGCTTGGATGTTGGAGAAGCCGTATGTCTTGGATGAGTACTTGGCGTAGGGTTGGAAGTCGGCGATCTTCTTGATTGGGTGATTGAGTCCATTCAAGAATCGTGCCATTGTTTGCTCATCATCTTCCTTGACATTGGATCAAATCATGGCAATCTCCATTTCCTTGTAGTATTCTTCAACACTCTTTGTTCCTTGCTTGAGGAGTTGTAGCTTCTTGAAGAGATCACAGTTGTAGTATGTGGGCACAAAACATGCTCGCATGACATCCTTCATTTGAGCCCAAGTGGTGATTGGAGGTTCACCTCTTGCTTGTCGGCGCTCAAGGACTTGTTCCCACCATATGAGCACATAATCTTGGAACTCAAGTGATGCCATAGCGATCTTCTTCTCTTCCTCATAGTTGTGCAAATGAAAGATTTTGTCGACCTTCAATGCCCATGAGAGGTATTCTTCCGGATCATTGCTTCCATTGAACTTGGGCATTGTGAATTTGAGCTTTCCATAGTGTTGCTCTTCATTGTATTGTTGGCGATGGTGATGATGACGCCCTTGACGCGGAAGGTAATCATCCTCATATTGCTCTTGGCGTGGAGGAAGTCCATGATCAACTTGCTCTTGTTGAACTTGAGGTTGAGGTGGAGCTTGATGAGCTTGTGGAGGAGCTTGAGGAACTTGACGGTGCACACGTGGTTGGTAGTTCCTCTCTTGGATTTCTTCTCGAAGGGCTTCCTCTTGATTGCGTAGTTCGTGATTACGGTTGGCGATGGCTCGACTTGATTCTTGAAGGGCACGTTGCGCCTCAAGAGCTTGCGCTTCACGTTGTTGTTGTTGAAGACGTTGAGCCTCGGCGTCTTGTTCCTCTTGGTGTAGACGCGCTCGTTCTTCCTCTTGGCGCCGTAGTCGTTGTCGTTTGTGAGCTTGAGAAAAAGCGCCTTGGTTTCAGTGAGGACGAGGAACTTGCTCATCGACTTGCTCTTGTGAATGCTTGACGTGTAGCGGGTTGCGAGATGCATGACGGTCTTGACGCGCGGCTCATCGAAGAATGGTTGATGACGGTGTACTTGAGCCGGAGAAGGTGTCGTCGGAGTGTCGACTTGAGTGGCTCCGTCTTGAGTAGGAAGAAGTTGAAGGAGGTTAGTTGACCAACAAAGCTCGGATCTCGTCCATTCTTGCATCGTTCTCTTGCTTGTGCGCGTCGAGCTTGTTGTCAAAGTAGTCTCGTGTACGTTGCTCGGAGAGTCGCAAGTCGGTGGCGAGGTTGTCGATGCGGTTGTTCATTGCTTGTTGCTCTTGATGTAGCGCTCGTTGTGCACCAAAGAGGTGGCTCTTGGTGACGAATGATGACATGTCATCGTCTTGCTCGATGAAGAGTGGGTTGGTAGAGGAACTTGGCCTATACATCATATGAAAGTGGTGGTGAGTAGGAAAATGAGAGAACAAAACCAAAGTTACCTTTGCCGAAGATTGTGGATGTAACAAGTACGATCCCACGTGATGTTACAATAGGGGAATTGGTACCAGGAATTGTTTCTCACACCTACAAGTAAATGGTCTATGGAGGAGCTTGGTTAGGAAAGGCACAAATAATTCAAGCAAATGTTAGTCAAGATGTTGATAAAGTTGAGAAGATTCACAAATGGCAAACAAGACAAATAGATCAACCTCCAAAGATAACACGAGGAACACACACACGGAAGATAAATGGGATCCACACAACCAAGGTGTGAGCTCGAAGATGTCGAACCATGGTAAAAGATCTTGTTGTACGGATACTAGAGAGACGCTAGCTCGATTGCACTAATGGGCTAGATACGCTAGTGCACCAACCTAATAGAGAAATCACTCGTCTCACTATCCCAAGTATGCTTATGTATGTGATGACCAAGATGATGCACGTATGCTAAGGCTCGATGCTATTGCTTATAAGCTCTTTGCTTCTCTTCTCTTTTGCTTAAAAGCGTTTTCTTCTTTTTTTTGACTATGCCACGATGCTTGATATACTAGCCACACAACGAGGTAACAAGTAGTAAATGCATGGGATGGATGAAACACTAAATGGCGCACTAAGGCGTGGCCCGGCAATACTCAACAAGCTAGTCTCGATGGGTAAGCTACGCAAAAGGGCTCGAAGCTATCAAGTTGATGGCAAGGGAGTACAAGGCGCCGTCGAGGTTACCGTCCTTGCTTACGGTAGTGATGAAGATGATCTTGTCGAAGCCGATATGTTGTCCGAGTCGATGATTGGTGGCGATGATGATGATACCAACTCGCGCCTAAGTAGCCGAAACACCTTAGGACACGAGAGAAACCGCGACCCAACACTCAAACAAACACGTGGAATGGTGCGGAAGAACACAAGAGGTGGTGCGGAAAGAAATGAGGAAAAACAAAAAATGGCCGAAGCTCCCTGGATAGCCCGTGCGCATGGGGTAAGTGAGGCCCGTGTGCACGGGGTCCCGTGTGCACGGGGTCTCGGGGGCCCGTGTGCACGGGGTCTCCTGTGAGCGGACGAACTGCTGGGATCCCGTTGTGATTTCATAGTTTTTGGCCAAATTCAAATGGTGGAAGGGTGGGGATGAAGGTGGAGGGGTAGATCCACTTGCCAAACACCAAATGCGTGGATCAAATCAACCAAATCTCACAAGATCAACAAATTGCAAGAAAAGTTTTGGGGCTATTTTTGGTGGGGATTTTCGGATTAGGACGGAAAACAACAAAATCAAGCTAGAAAGTGGAAGGTAGGGACTCCAAGATGTGAATCAATGTGGCTCATGATACCAAGATGATGTAGGGTAGAACCCTAGGATGGATCTTTTCACACTTGGAGGGGGAAAAGGAGAGAAAGAACAAGAACACAAAGAGGCAATCACTCCAACAATTCCCGATTACACATCCACTAGGGTAACAACACAAGTTCCACAAGTCACAAACACAATCAAAGGAAACATACAATGGCAAAGTTCATCCCAAATCCAAGGGAGATGGGGTCTTGAAGGTAGTCTTCTCCTTGTGGAGGTCTTGCAATCCACAAGGATTCTTCCCTAGGGGGTCTTGATCCTCCAAGAGGGAAGGTGAAGGAGCAAAGCTCACAAGTATCTCATCTAATACTTTGCTGTGATGGGGTCCGTGCGCATGGGGTCGTCTGGAGCTTCCTGTGATGCTGCTGTTGTCCTTCTTCTTGGATCGCACGGCCTTGGGGTGGTCCTCCTTCTCCTTGGTGATGCTCCTGAGCTTCTTGGTGATGTTCCTCTTCATACCTAAGGAGGCATAGCATATCTTGGCGAGGTAGTAAACATGTTCCATTCGTGTCCACATGCAAGTCTAGTAGGAAGGAGTTCACCTTGGTTTCCAAAGCACGTGCTCTAGCTCTTGTCATGGGTCCTCGTGGGATTGGATGTGTCGGTGTAGAGTCCATGGGGATGATGGAAGGATTCTCCGCATCACATTGGAAAGCTTGAGTTAGTAGCATTCTTTGAAAAAAATTATCAGAAAATTGGCTCAAACTTTTCAAGAGGAAAGTTGGAGAGAGAGTTGTTGTATATCCTGCTTGGCAGTTGTTTTTCATCATTATCTTTACTGCCGTTGTGATCTTCACTTATATCTTGCTGTCCAGAGCTACGTAGTATCCTTCATTGATGCTAGTTGTGCTACGCCGTGACCTCATTAGTGTTCTAGGCTCGCGTCTCTAGTCTGGTCTAGCCTAGGACCAGCACTGTACCGTCGTTGAGCGTTTATTCAACATTGCATCTTTGAATTGATTATTGCTAATCTTTTGCTACCATATATAGACAACCCAGCTCCACATATTTCTACACCGTGTATACATACGGTCCCATTGTAATCCCTTTACACAATCTTCGGAGTTATTTAACACCGCTGGTTGCCTGTGCCCACCTACCGCATGGTAAGAACTTGTAAGATATTGATATTTGCTTTCCTGTGAGCACTTTACAACCACATCCTAGTAGTTCATAGGAACATTATTCTCGAATTTTGTTTCTTGTTTCTACTAATCATGACAGGTTCCGGAGATAGAAGTTCTTGGACGATGGACACATCTTCACCATCACGAGAGTTGGGACAACACACACAAGCATATGGTCAGGTTATGTCTTTACCATCATTTGAGGGTAGATTTAATCCTGCTATTTATCTAGCTTGGGAGCTTGAATTAGAAGAAGTTTTTAGTCACCATGATTTTTCTGAACTTGAGAGAGTACGAGCTACCACTAAAGCATTTACTGGTTTTGCTTCTATTTGGTGGAGTGTACATTGTAAGAAAAACATTGATAACCAACCCACAACTTGGAAAGTTTTGAAAGCTGTAATGAGACAACAATTTTTTCCTCCTTACTATCGTCGTGAATTGCTTCGCAAATTGGAACAATTAAAATAAGGCAGTAACACTATTCATGCTTACTACCAAGATTTCAAATCTTATATGCATCATTGTGACATAGAAGAATCTGAGGATGATACAATGAATAGATTTTTTTGGTGGTTTGAACCATGATATCCGTGCAAGATTTCACTATATTCCTCGTTGCATTACTGGTATGTATGTTCGCGCTTGTACCTTTGAGAGACAAATACAGGAGGATGCATTGGGTGACTACAACTACTACTATTCCAATTCATGCGCACCACCGCCGGTTGGTTCCTCGATCGTTGCACCTACTAGGGAAGCCCCACCTCGGATTGTGAGCGCGACATCATCTCAAGAGTATGGTGCATTGTCAACGTCCGTACCTACATCAGCTACGTCTTGGCGACAAGGTAACAGTAAAGGTATTGATGATATAACTTCACATGAGAATGATGCATCCCTAGTTAACTTGAATGCATCATGTGTTGAGTTACTTGATGATTTGAGCACATCACCTATTTTAGAGAATCTTGATACTGTCATGAATGCGTCATGTGATCAAACAACTGAAATACCAACAATTTTGAGTGCACCCAATGAATTAACTATTGATGTAAAAGAATCAATGTTTAATCATTTTGATATGACCTCTAATCTTGGTGATGATTCTGTGTCGAATGACTTATTGCATGTTTGCTTATTTAAGCATGTTGTAGCATGTAAATTTGATGCAAGTAAGGTTTATTCACCAATGTTGGGATGGTTTAATGATGAACATTGTCAATCTTTTGAAATGAATAAGAGATTCACTTATATGTGCAAACTGAGTTGCAATATTTTCATGCCTTCTACTTCTTGTGATAATATTTTGGCTTTATATTTTATGAACTATGAAAGTTACTCATGGATACATGTGTGATACGTGCAAAAATAAAGGGAAGTAAAAATGGATGACATATTCATATACAACACGTACACATTGTCTCTTTTGTTAGCCACATTTCAGATTAAGCAACGCCAAGGACGGCTTTGTTTTCAAGAAGGGAAGGATGATGAGGACATGACTACCTTGGATACGACCAAAAATATATCATACATGCATATTTGTCATGTGATTTCTAGTGCAAACTATTGAATAACCTATTTATGTTATCCAGAACAAAAATACTTCACACACTTTTGTGTTTTGTCTAATTGCAGGTGTATGGGACATTTGTACTGATAGAGGCGGAGGTGTCCCGTCTTTCGATGAGATGATGGATATCGCTTTGGTGGAAGTCGACTTTGACGATCCGACTACGAACGTGCGAGGACGTCGCGCCTTAGCAATCGCTAAACCAACTCCGAGAGGTTATTGACCACGCCGGAGCACGATCAACCTGACCACGAGGGTCTGTTTCCTGCGAGCAAACGAAGAACAAGCAAGAAACTAAGATTGCAATCTGGATATTGCGAATATAAGATGAAAGCTTTATTGATCAAGGTGGGGTTCTGTGACGCCTTTGTCTGGTCGTTGAACACAAACGAAGTACGCGAAGTTGCAGCTATGGCGAACTTGTAATCTAAACAAAACCCAAAGTCTAAACGATGCCCTAAGGGCTGTATATATGGAGGAAGAGGGGGGGAATTTCGTGGCCCTTGGTGGAGGGGTCCGAAATCAACTCTATCTCTTGTTTCCCCACACATACGGACTCTAAAAATAGCCTATACTTATGTATTTCGAAATTACATGGGCCTGGCCCAATAATAAGGTGACGCAGCACCTAAAATAGCCTCGGGACGAAATTTATGAAGTGGCATCTTGTATATTTCGTCCAAGGCTTCATGCACCCATTATGGTGGCTTAAAAGTCCTGAAATCATCACTTGTAACTCCGTTCTTGTTCCCCTTGCGCATGCCATCATCTCCATGCTTGTTCTTGCTCCAATGTTCATCCTTCTCCAAGCTAGGCCCTTCATTTGTAAGCAAAACAAATGTATCCAATTTAGGCAGCATCATATTCTCATGAACATTAGAATCATTACCAAGAAACGAAAGTACCTGGTAATTTAGTTGGCGTGCACGAGCTCTAGTAATTGGTCCAGTATGTATAGCAGCAGGGGCTGTGGGTGTAACAATTGTATTGATGTCCTCATCATGTACAATCCACATATGAAGATAAGGGGAAAGGAGAAGTTTAGGTTCTATTGAAAAAGTCCTTTCACGTCACTTTTGGGCCAAGAGAAGATAGAGTCCAAGTCTCTCACGTTCTGGATTCAGATTCGGAGTTCACAGACATACCTGACTCAAAACGCCGACAACTTTTTCATACGGACTCTGAATTGGGTGATTCTTTTTTTTGTTGGAAAGTAGATTTCGTGCACTTTCCAACCCAATTGGATTCACCTTCAAATTCGTTCGGAGCGTTGAGTTATGGACGAAACAATCTGATGCTGTAGCAGAATCCGAGTCAAACAACAAGTCCAAAGGTGTTGCATCACCTCCACTTGGGCCCATGAGCCTTGTACGACCTAGGGTTGGTTTTAGGCTGCCTTAGGACGTTCTCCCACCTCCTTGTCCGCCACCCCTTACTCCTATATAAGTAGATCCATCTAGGACCTTTTGCTTGGGATTTGTTTAGTTAAAAGTTAGCCATTGCAACTTCGTGTACTTCGTCTGTGTCCAACGACCAAACCAAGACCGCTTACGGATCCCCACCTTTATCAGTACTTCATATATATTCGCAATATTCAGATTGCTTTATCATATTCTTGCTTGTTCTTCGATTGCTTGCAGGAATAGACCTTCGTGGTCAGGTTGATCGTGCTCCGGCGTGGTCAATAACCTCTCGGAGTTGGTTTAGCGATTGCTAAGGTGCAACGTCGTGCACGTTTGTAGTCGGATCGTCAAAGTCGGCTCCACCAAATTGATAGTTATCATCTCATCGAAAGATCGGGACACCCCCGCCTCTATCAACGGTACTATGCTAGTCCTAGGCTAGACCGTGCTAGAGACTCGAGCCTAGAACACTAACCAAATCATGGCGCTGCACGTAAACAAGGGAGGAGCACACTTTGATTTTTCTCTTTTTTCACTTTTTTTGCTCTTTTTTTGCTCCGCAACAAATGTTTTTCAAAAAGGTCTACAAATGGTCTAGAAACTGCCTAGCTAGAATTTTCCAGACTTAGTTTTTTTT
>NW_025231218.1:0-2008 GCF_018294505.1 Triticum aestivum
ACAAGGAACAACATCTCCATGTTCCAACAAGGAACAAACTTCGATCTTCACCTGCAACTAACAACGCTATAAGAGGGGCTGAGCAAAGCGGTAACATAGCCAATCAACGGTTTGCTAGGACATTGGTGGGTTAGAGGCTGAACATGGCAATTTGGGTGGCTGACAAGCAAGTGGTAGGCATCGTAGCATTGGCATGGCAAAAGAGCGAGCAAACTAGCATAGCAAAGATAGTAGTGATTTCGAGGGTATGATCATCTTGCCTGCACAGTTGTCAGAGTTGGCTGGATCCTCACAAGCAAACTCAACGGGCTCCTCGGTAGCGAACTCGTCTCCCGGCTCTACCCAACAAGACAAACAAGCAACAAGGATACAATCAACCACGGGCAAGACCAAGCAATATGATGAAATGACGATATGCTATGCGGGATGCGATGCGGGATGCAAAATGCAAGATATGACAGGAACTGCATGAACCTGGTATCAACTTGGAAAACCAAGTGTGCCACTGGATAGAGGGGATGAAATCTCTTGAAAACGATATAAAGATCATTGGAATCGGAGCTACGGTTTGGAAATGGCAAGCGTTTTAAGATATGACACCGGTCTGCGATTTACAGCAAGTAGGCATCTAAATGCAACGAAATAAACATGCTACAGCCACCAAACATGAAAACAAAATACATGGCAGTGATGCACACAAGATGGTTGACAAAAAACTAGCACTGAGCCATAGGCAAATTCATCCCTTAAGAGGTTCAAACAAGCATGGCTAAAACGCAAATGCAAAACAGATTTCAGACTTGGTGAAATTAACACTAGTCTGAAATTTCAGATCACGATGCTCTCTTCGGAGCAGCAAAACAACATGATAGAAAACCTGAACATGACAAGTAAGAACATGGCATGGAGCTACTCAACAAGCTTAACAAAACACCCAAAGTGACCTGGGGCCAAAAGGGTTCACAAAATACTCTACCGAGCTCACGAACATAGCTCGAACACAATCAGTTTTCAGACAGTGAAAACTGAGACATGCTGAAATATAACTCATGAAGGCATGTAAACGAGCTCGATGCACTCACTACGGTGCAAGTCATGGCAAGGAAAGCATATAACCAGCAAGAGGGCACAAAGTGATAGCTACACATGGCAAGAACAAAGGCATAGCATGAATGGAACACTAACGGTAGCATCGGCAAAATCGCAAACAAGTTGACGATCTGCCCAGATTAACAACGAAGCAAAAGTTGAGCTCGATTGAGTCAACCTAGAGCATTCCACATATGTAAACAAAGACATGGATGGATAGAGCATAACATAAATATCAAAACTCCCTTACTGATCATCCTCAAAAGAGGCACGGATCACTAGGAAACAAGCTGGACATATAGCATCATGAACTAAAATATCCCAGACTTAGTGAAAATCACTAAGTCTCTGAAATCAGCAATCTCAGGTACCTCTCTTCGCAAGCTTGCACAAGACAACACACACATCCTAAAAATACATGGGTGGCACCTCTGGAAAGAAGACAAAATGCTTAACAAATCATCCCAAAGGGGCACAGGCATATCATGCACGAATTAAACATGGCAAAAATGACAAAAGTGCATGATGAACTAACGGATCTGCAATTTAGCTCACGAAGCCTCCTTCTAACAGCATTTTTGGCATCAAGATGACCTCAAATGCAAATGATGCAATGGAATGAAATGATGTACATGTCGAGGCGAAGATTTTGATATATCATACGCCCAAAATGGACCTACGGTTGCGGAGATACAAGCAGTCAAAGGTAGCACGAAAAATTAGGGTTAGAGGTAAAAAGTCAACCCGAGATCCAGATCTGGATCCGGGTACTGTTCACCTGCGCGTTCACCCGAGGATAACCAGCGCCGGAGCTCGTCGGTGCCGGTCGGAGTGGGGGAAGAGGAGGCCGGGGTGAGGGAGAGGAGGTCGGGCGGCGCCGGAGGAGGAGGCGGCGACCGCGGGCGGCGGCGTCCGGGGC
>NW_025231218.1:4997-6409 GCF_018294505.1 Triticum aestivum
GGTATGCTTAATACCAAAGCTTGAATTAAATCCACCGGAGAAGAAAAGAACGAGGAATGACGAACTTGAAGCTCCATTAGAATCTTCATGAGAATCACCGGATAAGAACATTGACGGAAAAGAATGGAGAAACTTCCCATCAATAAAATGGATACTCGATTAAGAAATCTGAGTCCTTGAAAAAAAAGGGGTGGGAGGGCGGGAAAACAAAAACAACTTGGGACGGATGAAACAAACACCGTTGAGAGAACTGAGAGGTGATCTTACGAATGTTGAAATGATCGGATCCACTTGAAGAGAAAGACGCTGGTTGAAAAGGATTGACATGACAATCTCGATTGTCGAGAAGGATTGGTATTCACATCGGAGTATGAGAACACCATTTCGGAAAGGTATGGAATCAACACTTGACATTGAAGCAACTCGAATACCACAACTCAAAACAAAAACAAAGGACTGGCTTGCAGAATAAGCCGGAACAAACATATGATAGAGATTCCGTCCGAAGTTTTCGTGGTGGGGCCTACACGGGCTCGATCGTACAGCACCATCATGTACAAGGCAGTGCACATGACATACGAAGCGTCCCCGAGTCGGCATAGCCAAGGACTCTTTAAGACACAACGAGACCACTGTAAAAACGACCGTGAATAGGCGGACCACTAGACGTCGAACCCCAATTTCATATCATACATCTGTCGAAAAGATATCCTAAGAGCTACTTGAATTCCCACCTATGAACCTCCCGAAATTTTCCGGTTATGCAATCAGGTGTTGGGGATACAGGGGAAGCATAATATCTCACCCAAACTAGCAAATCCTACATCCAGTTGTATCCATCCTTCAACACATAACCAAGAAACCTTCGGAAATCATCTACCTCAACCTTCGAAAAGCATCCGTTATACAAGTCATGGCAATACTCCCGTACTCACCTCAGTACTGGGTTATCGGGGTTATCTCACCAACAACTGCATAAAAGAGATTTTCGATGTCGGCGAACATATCTCAAGTATACCAGAATTGCAACGATAAAATTGTGACGACAACACCTCGGAGCTCAACTCCCCGGGACACTGCCACAACCCCTAAAGACAGGAGGCACCAAGAACAATGTTCTCGTCACAAAACCATCGGAACAAAACCAAAATACTCGCGTGATCCTAAAAAAAATTTAGTGAAATTTGAGAAGAGAAGAGTCAAAACTCTACGTCAGGATGCCTTACCAGAGCGATGAAGAGACTGGGGAGTAAAAGAATTCCTAAGCTCTCCGATATATAATTCCTAAGGACTCAAAACATTTTTCTAGACACAACTCGGCTGCTAAAAACGATCAAGCAATGGGGGCTCCTAAGGTCGGGGTATGGCTCTGATACCAACTTGTAACGCCCTCGATGCGGCTATATCTCCCA
>NW_025231218.1:10456-11799 GCF_018294505.1 Triticum aestivum
CCGGACACGTCCGTCGGCGGCGGATCTGGCGAGGAGATGTTTTTTTTTTATTAGGAGGAGGACGGGGAGAAATCTGAGATTTGGAATGGGGGGTGTATATATAGGCATAAGTGGAGCTAGGAGAGTCCAAATGAGGTGTGGTTTTCGCCCACGCGATCGTGATCGAACGATCTAGGACATGGAGCAGGGTTTGGTGGGTTTTGGGCCAAAATGGAAGGGTGTTGGGCTGCAACACACACGAGGCCTTCTCGGTCCCTCGGTTAACCGTTGGAGTATCAAACGAAGTCCAAATGGTACGAAACTTGACAGGCGGTCTACCAGTAGTAAACCAAGGCCGCATGACAAGTCTCGGTCCAATCCGGAAATGTTTAATCACCACACAAGAAAGAAAGGTAGAAATGACCACCGGAGGAGAACGAAGCGCCGGATTGCAAAACGGACAACGGGGAAAATGCTCGGATGCATGAGACGAACATGTATGCAAATGAAATGTGCATGATGACATGATATGAGATGCATGACACGCAAGCAATGACAACGCAACAACACCGAATAACTGCACGACACCTGGCATATCGGTCTCGGGGCGTTACAACACTCCACCACTATGAGAGGATCTCGTCCCGAGATCTAGAATGGCACCGGAGGGAAAACGGAGGAGAAAGAGAATAGGTAAAACTAAGTTTCTTCTTTTACAAATGAGTGAAACCAAAGAACCTTGCGAGGTTGAACAAATTCGAGAAAAAAAATACCACGAAGGTGAACTAGGTCGAAAACACTACGTTAGAAACGAGGGACAAGAGCATTTGCGAAAAACCTTGAGGTTGAAGGGAAGATATATATTGAAAACACGCCGGTTAAGGAAGGGGACCAAGGAAGACCAAATTCGAACAGCACTCCGGTTGAAAAGTGATACAAGCCTAGATAAGATGAAAAGAACTTGAGCAGAGGACACGACACTTTGGTTAAATGGATAAGCACGAAAAGAACATGATCTTTGACAAACGAGATGATGGGTTGAAAAGAGCAACATCACAATGACTCCGGAACGAAGGGAAACAAGATGTTGAGAGATCACAGATACAACAAATGCTAGAATGGAGTTGTTGAAAACCAACAACGAAAAGAATAATCTTGATATGGGCTTATGGAAACATCTCAACATTATGAGGTGACAACCGGCCACTAACGGAACAATTACTTGCTTGAGATTAACGAAGAGATGAAAACTTGTTCCATCAAGATGGAAAAGAGATAACTTGGGTCATTAATAAGCACCAAATAGCAACATTCCTTAGGGAAGGCTTTAGGTGAAATCTATACCAAGATAACTCCAATGAAGA
>NW_025231219.1:0-1701 GCF_018294505.1 Triticum aestivum
TGAGCAAAAGCGGTGACATAGCCAAACAACGGTTTGCTAGGAAAGGATGGTTAGGGCTGACATGGCTAAAATGGGAGACATGATATAGCAAGTGATAGGTAGCGAGCATGGCAATAGAGCGAACAACTAGCATAGCAAAGATAGAAGTGATTTCGAGGGGTGGTCATCTTGCCTGCAAGATTCTCAGAGTTGTCGAAAGCTTGATCCTCGTAAGCGTACTCGACAGGTTCCTCGTTCACGAACTCGTCTCCCGGCTCTACCCAAGACAAGAACACAAACAAATGGAACGACAATCAACAACGAGAAATGCGCAAGCAACATGATGCAAGACATGTATGATATGCAAGTTATGATATGCGTTGCATATGCGTGCTCCGGAAGGAAAATAATGAACATGGCAGTAACTTGACAAACCAAGCATGCCACTGGAAAGATGAGATGACTTCGGTCGAAATCGATATAAAGATCACCGGAATCGGATTCACGGTTTGCGAATGGCAAGCAAAACAAGAATGACACTAATCTGCGATAAACAGCAAGATAGCACTTAAAATGCAACAAGTAACAATGCTACAGCACCCCAACATAGCAACAAAGCACATGTCAGTAATCTACAGGAAATGCTTGACAAAAGATGAACACTGAGCTACGGCTAGTTCACAACATATCAATCTCAAACAAGCATGGCAAAAGTGCAAAAGATTACAGGTTCACAGACTGTGAAAAACTGGACATGGCAGAAATCAGCATCAGGTAGCAATGTTCAGAGCACGAAATTAACATGCTACAGGAACTTAACATAGCAAAACAAGGCATGGTAGTGTTCTACTAAAAGCACATGACAAAAGTCCCTTACTGACCATAAGCCAAAAAGGACCATAAGATATAATGGCAAGCATGTAAACATAGCAAGTTTCGTTAACAGGTTTCAGACTTGGCAGAAAACAGAGCATGGCAGAAATATTAATATGTAGGCCTCTTTGTGAGCTTGATGCACTCACTACAGAGCAACGCATGACAAACCAAGCATACCTACAGCAAGATGGCATGTTTATGAAGCTATACATAGCAAGAACAATTGCATAGCATGTGTGGATCAACTACAATAAGCTTGGCAAAAATGCATATCATGTTAAGAATCTGCCAGAAATATTTTATAGCAAAAGTAGAGCAAGATTGAGTCATGCTATGGTACTCTAAAATTGCAAACAATTGCTGGAATGGATCAATTACAACTATAGCTACAGAACATCCTTACTGAACATCTCCAGAATATGCATGGATCTCTCTCTAGCATCAATTTTACATGGCAACAAAATTACAGCAGACAAGGACTTAAAGAAATCACTAAGTCTCTGAAATCAGAAATATTACGGGGCCTACTTTGCATGCTTGTGTTAGTCACCACAAAGACTACAAAAATACATGGACTATACCACTGGTAAGATGGCATGGCATACTTCAAAACACATATAGAGCTCATGCTCAAAAGATGCACAGAATAAATGATACAAAAATGACAAATCTCCAAGTTCTGATAAGAACCAGAGATTAACAGCAACTAGCCCTCTTCCAACGAAGATTTGGGCATCAAGATGACCTCTAATGAAAATGGTGCAATTGAACAAAATGAAGAGCATCACGAGGCGAACAATTTGGCATATTATACGCGCGAATCGGAGCTACATGCACAAAGTTATC
>NW_025231219.1:9837-11796 GCF_018294505.1 Triticum aestivum
TGAGCAAAAGCGGTGACATAGCCAAACAACGGTTTGCTAGGAAAGGATGGTTAGGGCTGACATGGCTAAAATGGGAGACATGATATAGCAAGTGATAGGTAGCGAGCATGGCAATAGAGCGAACAACTAGCATAGCAAAGATAGAAGTGATTTCGAGGGGTGGTCATCTTGCCTGCAAGATTCTCAGAGTTGTCGAAAGCTTGATCCTCGTAAGCGTACTCGACAGGTTCCTCGTTCACGAACTCGTCTCCCGGCTCTACCCAAGACAAGAACACAAACAAATGGAACGACAATCAACAACGAGAAATGCGCAAGCAACATGATGCAAGACATGTATGATATGCAAGTTATGATATGCGTTGCATATGCGTGCTCCGGAAGGAAAATAATGAACATGGCAGTAACTTGACAAACCAAGCATGCCACTGGAAAGATGAGATGACTTCGGTCGAAATCGATATAAAGATCACCGGAATCGGATTCACGGTTTGCGAATGGCAAGCAAAACAAGAATGACACTAATCTGCGATAAACAGCAAGATAGCACTTAAAATGCAACAAGTAACAATGCTACAGCACCCCAACATAGCAACAAAGCACATGTCAGTAATCTACAGGAAATGCTTGACAAAAGATGAACACTGAGCTACGGCTAGTTCACAACATATCAATCTCAAACAAGCATGGCAAAAGTGCAAAAGATTACAGGTTCACAGACTCTGTGAAAAACTGGACATGGCAGAAATCAGCATCAGGTAGCAATGTTCAGAGCACGAAATTAACATGCTACAGGAACTTAACATAGCAAAACAAGGCATGGTAGTGTTCTACTAAAAGCACATGACAAAAGTCCCTTACTGACCATAAGCCAAAAAGGACCATAAGATATAATGGCAAGCATGTAAACATAGCAAGTTTCGTTAACAGGTTTCAGACTTGGCAGAAAACAGAGCATGGCAGAAATATTAATATGTAGGCCTCTTTGTGAGCTTGATGCACTCACTACAGAGCAACGCATGACAAACCAAGCATACCTACAGCAAGATGGCATGTTTATGAAGCTATACATAGCAAGAACAATTGCATAGCATGTGTGGATCAACTACAATAAGCTTGGCAAAAATGCATATCATGTTAAGAATCTGCCAGAAATATTTTATAGCAAAAGTAGAGCAAGATTGAGTCATGCTATGGTACTCTAAAATTGCAAACAATTGCTGGAATGGATCAATTACAACTATAGCTACAGAACATCCTTACTGAACATCTCCAAAATATGCATGGATCTCTCTCTAGCATCAATTTTACATGGCAACAAAATTACAGCAGACAAGGACTTAAAGAAATCACTAAGTCTCTGAAATCAGAAATATTACGGGGCCTACTTTGCATGCTTGTGTTAGTCACCACAAAGACTACAAAAATACATGGACTATACCACTGGTAAGATGGCATGGCATACTTCAAAACACATATAGAGCTCATGCTCAAAAGATGCACAGAATAAATGATACAAAAATGACAAATCTCCAAGTTCTGATAAGAACCAGAGATTAACAGCAACTAGCCCTCTTCCAACGAAGATTTGGGCATCAAGATGACCTCTAATGAAAATGGTGCAATTGAACAAAATGAAGAGCATCACGAGGCGAACAATTTGGCATATTATACGCGCGAATCGGAGCTACATGCACAAAGTTATCGCATCTCGAACATAGGCACTTGCTGATGAAATTCTGGGACTTATGAAAAAAACGAGGTCGGGAGAAGTCAACGCGTACTGTGCGGATCGGGATCTCAGGCGAGGAGTTGCTCGGGCCGGCGAGGCGAGGGAGGGGCCGGCGAGGGGAGGGCCGGTGGCCGGAGGAGGGGCGAGGGAGCCGGAGGTGGTCGCCGGCGGCGGGGCTCGGCGGGGCCGGACCGGAGGCGACGGCCGGTGGCCGGTGGCGGCGGCGGCGG